>NW_027423056.1:267500-270000 GCF_048934315.1 Petromyzon marinus | reverse complement strand
TGCTCAGCAAATCTGCGAACCTGTTCCTGGGGGTCGGAAATTGGATCACCGTTTTTTCCCCTAATGATGGTAATAGGTGTGGCGCTGCAGGTTACTTTTTTGATGGAGTTAAATAGAGATTTGTGATCACGGGCCACTGAGGCAGACTCCATCTCCTCAGCAACCCGCGACCACCACCCATCCTTGCAGCGCCTCACGGCTCTCCGAACCTCCGAGCGAAGGCTGCGGTAAGCCTCCTCATTCTCTGACGTGGGATTCTGTAGCCGATGACAGTGGGCCTGTCGCTTTTTCTCAACCATCCTGAACACCTCCTCTGTCAGCCAGGGTCTCTGGGGAGGTCTGGACCGCGTACCCAAAGCAGCCATTGCAGCTGCATGAGTCACAGTCCTAAACCTCGCCCATTTACCCTCGACATCAGGAGGAGTCGGGGACGATGCCAACCCCAGCCGCAAGCGATGATGAAATTCTCGCTTGCAACTTTCATCAGATAACTGAGACCAGGCCACTTTAGGTTGGAATGGGGTCCTGGGTGTACACCCTCCACCGGAGTGGAAGAATGGCAGGCGCATCTTACAGATGACTAGTCGATGGTCAGAGGGCAGATCAGCTCCACGGTAAGTCCTGGTGTCAAGGACATGGGCTCGTATCCGCTGGCCCGTCACTATGTAGTCCAGCAGATGTTCTTGCTTGGACCCGGCATGCATCCATGATGTTGTGTGGATGCGCTGATGCCGGAACAGCGTGTTGGTAATTACAAGACACAGACACACACAGATATACACAGACACACACACAGACAGATACACACAGACACACACACACAGATATACACAGACACAGACACACACAGATATATACCGACACACACACACAGATACACACAGACACAGACACACAGATATACACAGACACACACAGATATACACAGACACACGCACACAGATATACACAGACACACACACAAATATACACAGACACAGACACACACATATACACACAGATACACACACACACAGATATACACAGACACACACAGACACACACACACAGATATACACAGACACAGACACACACATATTCACACACACACAGATATACACAGACACACACACAGATATACACAGACACACACACACACAGATATACACAGACACAGACACACACAGATATACACAGACACACACACAGACAGATATACACAGACACACACACACAGATATACACAGACACACACACACAGACAGATACACACAGACACACACACACAGATATACACAGACACACACACACAGATATACACAGACACACACACACACAGATACACACAGACACAGACACACACAGATATACACAGACACACACACACACAGATATACACAGACACACACACACACACAGATATACACAGACACACACACACAGATATACACAGACACACACACACAGATATACACAGACACACACACACAGATATACACAGACACACACACAGACAGATATACACAGACACACACACACAGATATACACAGACACACACACAAAGATATACACAGACACACACACACAGATATACACAGACACACACAGATATACACAGACACACACACAGACAGATACACACAGACACACACACACAGATACACACAGACACAGACACACACAGATATATACCGACACACACACACAGATACACACAGACACAGACACACAGATATACACAGACACACACAGATATACACAGACACACGCACACAGATATACAAAGACACACACACAAATATACACAGACACAGACACACACATATACACACAAATACACACACACAGATATACACAGACACACACACACAGATATACACAGACACAGACACACACAGATACACACATACACAGATACACACAGACACACACAGACACACACAGATATACACAGATACACACACAGATATACACAGACTCACACATAGATATACACAGACACAGACACACAGACACACACAGACACACACACAGATATATACAGACACACAGACACACACAGATATACACAGACAGATACACACAGATACACACAGATACACACAGACACAGACACACACAGATAGACACAGACACACACAGATAGACACAGACACACTCAGATACACACAGACACACACACAGATACACACAGACACACACACACACAGATATACACAGACTGTCTCTGTCTCTCTGTCTGCCTCTGTCTCTCTCTCTCTGTCTGTGTCTCTGTCTCTCTTTGTCTGTCTGTGTCTCTGTCTCTCTGTCTGTGTCTCTGTCTCTCTGTCTGTCTCTCTGTCTCTCTGTCTGTGTCTCTGTCTCTCCGTGTTTCTGTCTCTCTCTGTCTCCCCGTAACTCCCCGTATCTCCCCGTGTCTTCCCGCTCTCATAGTCAACACCACCAACACCACCACCACTCCCACCACCACCCCCACTCACCACCAACACCACCACCACTCCCACCACCACCCCCACTCCC
>NW_027423056.1:0-257500 GCF_048934315.1 Petromyzon marinus | reverse complement strand
TGGAACATCTTCGCCGGTTAGAAACATTTAGGCTGACCTGCCTACGATCCATCCTGGGTTTAACCAGACTGGATTGTGTGAGGAGCTCACAAATCCTTGAAAGATCTGGGCAGGGTCCCATCGGTGAGCTCCTCCGGCAGGCAAGGCTGCGATGGCTGGGTCATGTAGCCCGCATGCCCAGCCACCGCATGCCGAAACAGCTTTTGTTTGGCCGGATTGAGGGGGCTAAGCGGGCGCGGCACGGGCTAGAGAAGAGATGGAGTGATGTGGTACAGGAGGACGTGGAGCTGAGTGGACTTGCCGATGACTGGTACCAGCGGTGTCAAGATCGGCCTCTGTGGAGGAGGCTCGTGAAGGATGCTACTGGGCAGTTGGAGGCAGTCGCCCTCCAACAACAACGGAGGGCGGAGGAGCGACGCTCACAACAGCGAGCGGAGCGCCGGGTGGCTAAAGCACAGCAGGTTGGCACAGTAGGGGGCACAGGTGGTGCATCAGCCAGTCATCTCAGTCAGTCGACCCGTGGCACCTGGGTCTGCCCCGTGACCTCCTGCCAGCGGGCGTTCGACACTTCACGTGGCCTCAGGGTGCACATAGCCTGGCACAAGCGTCGTGGTGACGTCACCGCCACTTAGTGGCGAATGGCGGTTGTTGTTGTTGTTGATGGTGGTGGTGGTGATGGTGGTGGTGATGGTGGTGGTGGTGATGGTGGTGGTGGTGGTGGTGATGGTGGTGGTGATGGTGGTGATGGTGATGGTGGTGGTGATGGTGGTGGTGGTGATGGTGGTGGTGGTGATGGTGGTGGTGGTGGTGGTGATGATGGTGGTGGTGATGGTGGTGATGGTGGTGGTGATGGTGGTGGTGATGGTGGTGGTGGTGGTAGTGGTGATGGTGGTGGTGGTGATGGTGGTGATGGTGGTGGTGATGGTGGTGGTGGTGGTAGTGGTGGTGGTGGTGGTGATGGTGGTGGTGGTGGTGGTGATGGTGGTGGTGATGGTGGTGGTGATGGTGGTGGTGGTGATGGTGGTGGTGATGGTGATGGTGGTGATGGTGGTGGTGATGGTGGTGGTGGTGATGGTGGTGGTGGTGATGGTGGTGGTGGTGATGGTGGTGGTGGTGGTGGTGATGGTGGTGATGGTGGTGGTGGTGATGGTGGTGATGATGGTGGTGATGGTGGTGGTGATGGTGGTGGTGATGGTGGTGGTGGTGATGGTGGTGGTGATGGTGGTGGTGATGGTGGTGGTGGTGATGGTGGTGGTGATGGTGGTGGTGATGGTGGTGGTGGTGGTGATGGTGATGGTGGTGGTGATGGTGGTGGTGGTGATGGTGGTGGTGGTGGTGGTGATGGTGGTGGTGGTGATGATGGTGGTGGTGGTGATGGTGGTGATGGTGGTGGTGATGGTGGTGGTGGTGGTAGTGGTGGTGGTGGTGGTGATGGTGGTGGTGGTGGTGGTGATGGTGGTGGTGATGGTGGTGGTGATGGTGGTGGTGGTGATGGTGGTGGTGATGGTGATGGTGGTGATGGTGGTGGTGATGGTGGTGGTGGTGATGGTGGTGGTGGTGATGGTGGTGGTGGTGATGGTGGTGGTGGTGGTGGTGATGGTGATGGTGGTGGTGGTGATGGTGGTGGTGGTGGTGATGGTGGTGGTGATGGTGGTGGTGATGGTGGTGATGGTGGTGATGGTGGTGGTGATGGTGGTGGTGGTGATGGTGGTGGTGGTGGTGGTGATGGTGGTGGTGGTGATGGTGGTGGTGGTGGTGATGGTCGTGGTGATGGTGGTGGTAATGGTGATGGTGGTGGTGGTGGTGGTGATGGTGGTGATGGTGGTGGTGGTGGTGATGGTGGTGATGATGGTGGTGATGGTGGTGGTGATGGTGGTGGTGGTGATGGTGGTGGTGATGGTGGTGGTGATGGTGGTGATGGTGGTGGTGATGGTGGTGGTGATGGTGATGGTGGTGATGGTGGTGGTGGTGATGGTGGTGGTGGTGGTGGTGATGGTGGTGGTGGAGCTGATCTGCCCTCTGACCATCGACTAGTCATCTGTAAGATGCGCCTGCCATTCTTCCACTCCGGTGGTGGGTGTACACCCAGGACCCCATTCCAACCTAAAGTGGCCTGGTCTCAGTTATCTGATGAAAGTTGCAAGCGAGAATTTCATCATCGCTTGCGGCTGGGATTGGCATCGTCCCCGACTCCTCCTGATGTCGAGGGTAAATGGGCGAGGTTTAGGACTGTGACTCATGCAGCTGCAATGGCTGCTTTGGGTACGCGGTCCAGACCTCCCCAGACACCCTGGATGACAGAGGAGTTGTTCAGGATGGTTGAGAAAAAGCGACAGGCCCACTGTCATCGGCTACAGAATCCCACGTCAGAGAATGAGGAGGCTTACCGCAGCCTTCGCTCGGAGGTTCGGAGAGCCGTGAGGCGCTGCAAGGATGGGTGGTGGTCGCGGGTTGCTGAGGAGATGGAGTCTGCCTCAGTGGCCCGTGATCACAAATCGCTATTTAACTCCATCAAAAGAGTAACCTGCAGCGCCACACCTATTACCATCATTAGGGGAAAAAACGGTGATCCAATTTCCGACCCCCAGGAACAGGTTCGCAGATTTGCTGAGCATTTCTGTGAGGTCCTGGGGGAGGGAAAATCCCACAGCCAGGAAAACATCGTGGCACAGGGTGAGGATGACCCTGCTGAGGCTGCGGTGCCTCAAATATTGGATGAAGTCACCCCCTGTGAGTGGCTGGCTGAGGTGCCATCTGCTGAGGAAGTATTGAAGGCGATCCGGAGTCTGAGACCAGGAAAGGCAGCGGGCAGAGATGATCTCCCAAGCGAAATGCTGAGGGAGGGTGGCGTTTGTGCACAGACTGCCCTATATGACATCATAACAACAGTCTGGACCACTGGACGGGTTCCGCAGGATTGGAAGGATGCCCTGGTGGTCCCCCTTTTTAAGAAGGGGGACCGCACAGACTGTAACAACTACAGGGGCATCTCACTCCTCAGTGTGCCGGGAAAGGTCCTGGCAAGGATTATTCAGCATCGCCTTGCCAGGCACGCTGAGGAGAGGCTTGCGGAGCCCCAATGCGGTTTCAGGAAAGGGCGGTCCTGCACAGATGCCATATTTTCTGTCCGTCTGCTACAGCAGAGGTGTAGGGAATTCCAACAAGACCTACATCTCTGCTTTATTGACCTGGTCAAGGCCTATGATACCATCAGTAGGCCTGGGCTCTGGGTCGTTCTTCGTGCTTTTGGAGTACCTGACCCTCTGCTCACGATCATTAAGGACCTTCATGATGGTGAGCGGGCCCGGGTAAAACTACGTGGCCGGGAGTCAGAGCCATTCCCTGTACACCTTGGGGTGCGACAGGGATGTCCTCTGGCTCCCACATTATTTAACATCTATTTTGACCACGTAGTTCGTGAAGCCTTCAATAGCTGTACCGGGGGAATCTCCATATGGTACAGATATAATGGGAGGCTAATCGATGCCCGGGTGCGGTCAAGGGATGGCTCCCTATTGCTCAACCACGTTATGTATGCTGATGACTTGGTAATAGCTGCTCAGTCAGAGGAGGAGTTGGAGACGCTGCTGCTGAGACTGGAGCGTGCCACTAAGAGGTGGGGCCTTACCATCAGCCCCACCAAAACTAAGCACCTGCCTGGGTATTTTGTACCATCGGACACTCCACCCCCACAACTCCCAATCGGTGATGGGGCAGTTGTGGAGAGAGTGGAGAGTTTCCCATACCTGGGCAGTGTGCTTATGACTGGCTCCAGTTTAACAGCAGAGGTCTCACTCCGAATCAGTCGAGCGGCAATATCTTTTCATCGGTTGCGTAACGCTGTGTGGAAGCTACCTGGTCTGTCGCTCCGCACTAAGCTTCAGGTCTTCTCGGCCACGGTCATTCCCTCCCTTCTCTACGCTTGCGAAACGTGGACCCCCCTAATGGAACATCTTCGCCGGTTAGAAACATTTAGGCTGACCTGCCTACGATCCATCCTGGGTTTAACCAGACTGGATTGTGTGAGGAGCTCACAAATCCTTGAAAGATCTGGGCAGGGTCCCATCGGTGAGCTCCTCCGGCAGGCAAGGCTGCGATGGCTGGGTCATGTAGCCCGCATGCCCAGCCACCGCATGCCGAAACAGCTTTTGTTTGGCCGGATTGAGGGGGCTAAGCGGGCGCGGCACGGGCTAGAGAAGAGATGGAGTGATGTGGTACAGGAGGACGTGGAGCTGAGTGGACTTGCCGATGACTGGTACCAGCGGTGTCAAGATCGGCCTCTGTGGAGGAGGCTCGTGAAGGATGCTACTGGGCAGTTGGAGGCAGTCGCCCTCCAACAACAACGGAGGGCGGAGGAGCGACGCTCACAACAGCGAGCGGAGCGCCGGGTGGCTAAAGCACAGCAGGTTGGCACAGTAGGGGGCACAGGTGGTGCATCAGCCAGTCATCTCAGTCAGTCGACCCGTGGCACCTGGGTCTGCCCCGTGACCTCCTGCCAGCGGGCGTTCGACACTTCACGTGGCCTCAGGGTGCACATAGCCTGGCACAAGCGTCGTGGTGACGTCACCGCCACTTAGTGGCGAATGGCGGTTGTTGTTGTTGTTGATGGTGGTGGTGGTGATGGTGGTGGTGATGGTGGTGGTGGTGATGGTGGTGGTGGTGGTGGTGATGGTGGTGGTGGTGGTGATGGTGGTGATGGTGATGGTGGTGGTGATGGTGGTGGTGGTGATGGTGGTGGTGGTGATGGTGGTGGTGGTGGTGGTGATGATGGTGGTGGTGATGGTGGTGATGGTGGTGGTGATGGTGGTGGTGATGGTGGTGGTGGTGGTAGTGGTGATGGTGGTGGTGGTGATGGTGGTGGTGGTGATGGTGGTGGTGGTGGTGGTGGTGGTAGTGGTGGTGGTGGTGGTGATGGTGGTGGTGATGGTGGTGGTGATGGTGGTGGTGGTGATGGTGGTGGTGGTGGTGATGGTGGTGATGGTGGTGGTGATGGTGGTGGTGATGTTGGTGATGGTGGTGGTGGTGATGGTGGTGATGGTGGTGATGGTGGTGATGGTGGTGGTAGTGATGGTGGTGGTGATGGTGATGGTGGTGATGGTGGTGATGGTGGTGGTGATGGTGGTGATGGTGGTGGTGGTGGTGGTGATGGTGGTGGTGATGGTGGTGATGGTGGTGGTGATGGTGGTGGTGATGGTGGTGGTGATGTTGGTGATGGTGGTGATGGTGGTGGTGATGGTGGTGGTGATGGTGGTGATGGTGGTGGTGGTGGTGATGGTGATGGTGGTGGTGGTGATGGTGGTGATGGTGGTGGTGATGGTGGTGATGGTGGTGGTGGTGATGGTGGTGGTGATGGTGGTGATGGTGGTGATGGTGATGTTGGTGATGGTGGTGATGGTGGTGATGGTGGTGGTGGTGATGATGGTGGTGATGGTGGTGACGATGGTGACGGTGGTGATGGTGGTGATGGTGATGGTGGTGGTGATGTTGGTGATGGTGGTGATGGTGGTGGTGATGGTGGTGGTGGTGGTGATGGTGGTGGTGGTGGTGATGGTGATGGTGGTGGTGATGGTGGTGATGGTGGTGGTGATGGTGGTGATGGTGGTGATGGTGATGTTGGTGATGGTGGTGATGGTGGTGATGGTGGTGGTGGTGGTGGTGATGATGGTGGTGATGGTGGTGACGATGGTGACGGTGGTGATGGTGGTGATGGTGGTGGTGATGGTGGTGATGGTGGTGGTGGTGATGGTGGTGATGGTGGTGGTGATGGTGGTGATGGTGGTGGTGGTGATGGTGGTGGCGATGATGATGATGGTGGTGGTGATGGTGGTGATGGTGGTGGCGACGATGGTGATGGTGGTGATGATGGTGGTGGTGGCGACGATGGTGATGGTGGTGGCGATGGTGATGATGGTGGTGGCGACGATGGTGATGGTGGCGACGATGATGGCGATGGTGATGGTGGCAAGGATGATGATGATGGTGAAGATGATGATGGTGGTGGTGTTGATGGTGGCAAGGATGATGATGATGAAGGTGGTGATGGTGGCAAGGATGATGATGGCGACGATGGTGATGGTGGCGACGATGGTGATGGTGATGATGGTGAGGATGGTGGTGATGGTGGCGACGACGATGACGATGGTGATGGTGGCAAGTATGATGATGATGGTGGTGGCGATGGTAGTGATGATGATGGTGGTGGCGGTAGTGATGATGGTGGTGATGGTGGCAAGGATGCACCGTGGGGATGATGGAGCAGCACGTGGAGTTGGAGGAGGTGGAGGAGGTCTCAGTGGAGGAGGTGGAGGAGGTCTCAGTGGAGGAGGTGGTGGAGGTCTCCGTGGAGGAGGAGGTGGAGGAGGTCTCAGTGGAGGAGGAGGTGGAGGAGGTCTCAGTGGAGGTGGTGGAGGAGGTCTCAGTGGAGGTGGTCTCAGTGGAGGAGTTGGAGTAGGTCTAAGTGGAGGTGGAGGAGGTCTCAGTGGAGGTGGAGGAGGTCTCAGTGGAGGAGGTCTCAGTGGAGGAGTTGGAGGAGGTCTCAGTGGAGGTGGAGGAGGTCTCAGTGGAGGAGGTCTCAGTGGAGGAGGTCTCAGTGGAGGTGGAGGAGGTGGTCTCAGTGGAGGAGGAGGTGGAGGAGGTCTCAGTGGAGGAGGAGGTGGAGGTGTAGGAGGAGGTGTAAGAAGTGTAGGAGGAGGAGTAATAATAAGAGGAGTAGGTGGAGTCTGTTGCGGACAGCCCCTGGTTGATGTTTCTCTCGCTGCTCCCTCAGTCTCACACCGCTCCCTCAGTCTCACACCGCTGGCGAGGCCTCAGGCTCCGTGTGTGTGCAGCGCGTGCAAGGCCGCCGCTGCCGCAGCCACCACCGTCATGTTGTTGATGTTGTTATTGTTGTTGTTGATGTTATTGTTGATGTTATTGTAGGGGCATAGCACCGTGTTGTTATTGTAGGGGCATAACACTGTGTTGATGTTATTGTTGATATTGTTGATGTTATTGTTGATGCTACTGTTGTTGATGTTATTGTAGGGGCACAGCGCCACCTGCTGATGGAAGAGGGTAACTTCGGTGCATCACGTGGTGCACCACGTGAGACATCACGTGGTGCACCACGTGATGTCTGGAATCCTCCGTCGTGGCTGTTCAAGTTCGTCGTCGTCATCGTCGTCATTGTCATCGTCGTCATTGTCATCGTCGTCATTGTCATCGTCGTCATCATCGTCGTCATTGTCATCATCATCGTCGTCATTGTCATCGTCATCGTCGTCATCATCGTCGTCGTCGTCGTCATCGTCGTCATCATCATCGTTGTCATCATCATCGTCGTCGTCATCGTCGTCATCATCGTCGTCGTCGTCGTCGTCGTCGTCGTCATCATCGTCGTCGTCATCATCATCGTCGTCGTCTTCACCACCCCGGGGTGCCGCTAGTGAGACGGCGCTGGCGACTGCTCTTACTGAGCAACAGACGGTGCCACTACTTGTGGTGAGGGTCAAAGTGCGTCTGCCCACGTAGGGCGGCGGTGTTCACGTTGTTGTTGTTGCTCTACGTCACTACAACTTGTTGTTGTTGCTCTACGTCACTACAACTTGTTGTTGCTCTACATCACTACAACTTGTTGTTGTTGCTCTACGTCACTACAACTTGTTGTTGTTGAATAAAGAAGCCCCTACAAGTATTGCCGACTCCCCAACTGCGTCACTACAACTTGTTGATGACTTAAAGCTTTCGCGAGTGCAGGAATTCATATTCTTTGGGGGACTTTCTATAAAGTCACGTGGGATATGTTCAGAAATAATAAAATAAACAAAGAAAACTACGACGTCTCGATCGCAACGCAGGTGACCGTCATCAGGAGGGGAAGAAGTGGGGCGATCGCTAAAGGCAAAGAAGAAGAAGCTGTTTTAAAGGATTAAAACGGGCGCAGCTCCAGCGTCCTGGATCACAAGCGGAGATGTTCACGTGAACTGGGAGAATCGACACAAGGGTGGAGAAATTTACAACTTGCGGTGATGTTCACGTGAACTGGGAGAATCGAGAGAAGGGTGGACGCATGAGCCGTGGAGAAATAAACAACTTGCGGTTATGTTCACGTGAACTGGGAGAATCGAGAGAAGGGTGGACGCATGAGCCGTGGAGAAATTAACAACTTGCGGTGAAGTTCACGTGAACTGGGAGAATCAAGACAAGGGTTGACGTATGAGCCGTGGAGAAATTAACAACTTGCGGTGATGTTCACGTGAAATGGGAGAATCAAGATAAGGGTTGACGTATGAGCCGTGGAGAAATTAACAACTTGCGGTGATGTTCACGTGAAATGGGAGAATCGAGAGAAGGGTGGACGCATGAGCCGTGGAGAAATTAACAACTTGCGGTGATGTTCACGTGAACTGGGAGAATCGAGAGAAGGGTGGACGCACGAGCCGTGGAGAAATTAACAACTTGCGGTGGGCCCAATGCACAGGGCGACACCGCGGGAACTGGAATTGATGGTCCCATCTTTAGTAAAATAAAACGAACATTGGGAGGTGACAGGATGGACACATCACAGCCAGTTACGACTTAAACTGGTCCATGACGTCCTTCCAATGATTGCTGAGTCTGTACCCATCCTCTCGGTTAAAATTGTGTCTGTGGATGGCCTCAATAACGAATCTTTGCTGATAGCCAGTGGGCTTACAAAGTAACTTCGTCTTAGAGAAATCTATTTTGCATGAGCCAACCGCATTAAAACAATGATCAGCCACGGCCGAGGTGTTGATCCTTCCGTGTTTCAAATCCGCCTTCTGCTCACGAACACGGCCCGATTAGTGTCGCTTAAATTTAGATTTAAAGCTTTCGTGACTGCAGTAATTCATATTCTTAGCTCTTTCGGTAAAGTCACGTTGAAGGGAAACAATAAAATAATAAAATATATATCAAACAATAAAAATTATCACGACGTTTCGACCAGTTCACGTGGTCGTTTGTGTTATGGTCGAAACGTCGTGAGAATTTTTATTGTTTTATATATATTTTATTATTTTATTGTTTCCCTTCAACGTGACTTACCGAAAGAGCTAAGAATAAGTGTCGCTTAGTTTCCCCAATGTAACTGCTGCCGCAGACACAGCTTGTGTTTGTAGACGCCGGGGTATTGCACGTCAGGGATCAACATCCTTCGCAGATGGGATTAGCTCACAGATTTTACGCACTGTGTTAAATCGAGCCTGGATCTTATGTGTTTGCTCAGGATTTTTGAAGTATTTTTGGTGACCCCTGCTAATGTATGGCAAGGTGATGGTTTTGATTGGGTCCTCAGATGGTTCTTTCCCAACAGGTGGGGTGATAGCTTTACGGATTGTGTGGTCCGAATATCCATTCGTCTTGAGAGCTTGGTGCGTGTTTCAGTTTTTCAGTTTCTTTATTTTGGTATAGCCCTGTGAGCCATTCGGCTCTTGAATCGGGTGCAACCACAACAAACAAAACAAAAATACGAACAAGAAAACATCTTAAAGTGATTCATCTTCTTTGGTTCTTTCGGTAACGTCACGTAGAATGATAATAAAATAATAAATTGATAAAATAAAATAACACAATAATATTCTCAATAATAATATTCTCAATATTATTGTGTTATTTTATTTTATCAATTTATTATTTTATTCTCATTCTACGTGGTGACTTTACCGAAAGAACCAAAGAAGATGAATCCTTGCAGTCATGAAAGCTTTAAATCGAAAACAAATCTTAAAGTGACTACTTTGTGTGACTGTGCAAACAGAAAATCCAGGAAAAAAACAGCAAAATATTCCTGAAAAAAGCACCGTGCACCAACGCTGTGTGCAAAAAATCCCAGTGGGATGCAGGTCAAACAACAACAACAACCACAACAACCACAAGAAAACTTAGATTAAGGCCATCAGTCTAACTCCGTACTACAAAAAAACAAACATGTCCAAACCAAAAAACGTTTTCCAAATCACCAAAAAATAAAGCCATTATTGCAACGTAACAGTGATCACAGGGACTGTGACCGAATTTGTACAATAAACTACATAAATAACATGTAACACCAAATCCTAGAGCCATAGCTGGCTGCATGAGTTGTTCTTGTGATACAGGTCAAAGGGTATTTTTGTTTTTCGATTTAAAGCTTTCGTGACTGCAAGGATTCATCTTCTGTGGTTCTTTCGGTAAAGTCATGTAGAATGAGAATAAAATATTAAATTGATAAAATAAAATAACACAATAAAATTATGACGTTTCGGCCACAACACAAGTGGCCTTCAACAGGTGAAGGGACGAGACTGTCTGGAGGAAAGAACCAAAGAAGGGTATTTTTGTGTTTTCAGGAAGCATCTCCCTCTGGAGCAACTCATTGTCTTTGAAATAGGGAGAACACTCGGATCATTAATCAGTTACATGGCACACCACTCAAAGGTTACACGTAGAGGAGGTTCATTCTCTGCAACACGAATTGTAGTTTTGTATTACGTGTTGACGTAGATTTTGTCGAACTAGGACATAGTTCATTTATTTGGTATAGCCCTGTGAGCCATTCGGCTCTTGAATCGGGTGCAACCATAACAAACAAAAAACATGAACAAGAAAACATCTTAAAGTGACTTTGTGTGACTGTGCAAACAGAAAATACAGGAAAAAAATATCAAAATATTCCTGAAATAGCACCGTACACCAACGCTGTATGCAAAAATCCCAGTGGGATGCAAGTCAAATAACAACAACCACAAGACAACTAAGATTAAGGCGATCAGTCTAACTCCGTACTACAATAAAGAAAAACATGGCCAAAACAAAACAAACTTTTCGAAATCACCAAAATAAAAGCCATAAATCCAATGTAACAGTGATCATAGGGACTGTGACAGAATTTTTAACAATAAACTACATAAATTATAACACCAAAATCTAGAGCCATATTTTAGGCCACTGAATAGCAGTGGCAGCTAGGGTTGTACAACTCCTCTAGAGCAGTTTTGAGTGAAAATCTCATAGGTAGTGATTCAAGTTGCAGTTTATTGGCAATAGCATTCCAGACCCTGGGGGCATCAATAGCAAAGGACCTTCCTCCAGTTTTTGTACGGCAATAGGGAATGTGAAGCTGGTAAATGAGCGAAGACCTGAGGTCAAATTTGTTCTTTGAAACAGGAGATCCAGTAGGTAGTCTGCGGAATTTTTTGTAAGTACATCGTGAATAAATAAGATCTGGTGCACAAGCCGTCGAACATTAAGAGATGTTAAGTTTGACCCAGTGTAGAGATCACAGTGGTGAGTCCTATATGGGCAGTTCAATGCAAATCTTAAGGCCGAGTGATAGATGGAATGAAGCCCAATTTTTATTTTTGTCTTTTTACCAATATAATCAATGTGATCTTCAAAACTAAGTTTTGAATCCAGGATGACCCCAAGATACTTATAGATCTTGACTTGCTCTATTTGATAATTATTCAAGGAATTATAATTGGGGAAAAATAACTTCCTGCTTTAGTCCCGGAGAGAAGCATAGCACCTTGGTTTTGGAGGTATTCAGGACTAGATTAAGAGAAACTAGCTGATGTTGTAGTTTTTTGAAATCACCCTGGAGCTTAGCAATCACGTCATCCGGAGAGCGGCCAGCAGTAATCAGTATCGTGTCATCTGCAAGAAGATTTACCCTGGAATGATCCAGTTCAGTGCCCAAGTCATTGACATAAAGAGAGAACAAGAGGGGGCCGAGGATGGAACCCTGTGGAACCCCTTTTGTTATCTTAACACTGTTTGACCTCCAACCATCTGTGAATACAGTTTGGGTGCGAGAAAAGAGGTAATTTTTTAACCATTGTACTGTGTTCTCGGAAAAACCGAGGCAACTTAGTTTACTAAGCAGGGTGTTGTGGTCAACTATCAAAAGCTTTGGACAGGTCAAGAAAAAGACAGGCACAGTACTGCTTATTATCAAGGCTATTGTAAATTTGATTCAAAGAGTCTAATGCAGCAGATGTGGTGCTGTATTTTTTCTGGAACCCAGATTGTTTTAGATCTAGTAGATTGTTGGTGGACAGGAAACTGCTAATTTGGTAGTTCAATAATTTTTCCAAAATTTTCATCAATGGGGACAAAATTGAGATAGGTCGGTAGTTATTGGGATCATCTTTAGGGCCCCCTTTGTAAAGTGGACGGACGTAGGAATGTTTCCATTCTAGAGGAACTGATGCTTCTTTGATGGACAGGTTGAAAATATGGGCTATAGGTTTGTATATTAGGTGACCAACAGTTAGTAGAGCAAAGACGGGAAAACTATCTGCTCCGGTAGAGGAGGACCCTTTGAGGTAGGACAGTTGTTTCAGAACATTATTTTCGTGGATTGGTTGGAAACTAAATTCGTTTAATGTTTGGACAGGGGTGTAGGAATTTGCAGGAGCAGGGGTGACTCCCAATACATTATCAAAAAGATTACCAGCTTCAGAAAAATGAAGGTTAAAATTGTCAACTATTTTTTTGGGATCTGAAAAATATTCCCCATTTCGGTGAAGCTCAACAGGCAGATTTTCTGTTTTGGATGCCTTTTCGATAGATTTGATTGTTTTCCAAAAAATCCTGGCATTTCTATGTGATTCCAGGAGAGTGGAGGAAAAATAGGCATTTTTTGCATGCCGTATTTTTTACGCATCTATTCCTTAAAATCCTGTATTCTAGCCAGTCATTTACCAAATTACTTTTCTGAGCACATGCCCAAGCCTTGTCCCTAGTTTTCATGAGCTTTGTAATCAAAGGATCATACCATGGTGGGCGGTTGCCTTTTGTTTTAAATCTAACCAACGGAGCATGTTTGTTAAGAATTTGGAGAAACGTGTACCTGAAAGTCTCCCAAGCCGTAGTCAGGTTGGGGATATCACAGACCTTATCAATATCCGAGTGAAGCACATCATTTGTAAATGCCTGAGTGCTGAAGTGCCTCAAAGAGTGCTTCTCAACAATTTTAAGGGGGGCTTTGGGTCTGGCTGATGATCTCACACCAAAAATGAAGGAGTGATCACTAAGTTTCGATTTAAAGCTTTCGTGACTGCAATGATTCATCTTCTTTGGTTCTTTCGGTAAAGTCACGTAGAATGATAATACAATAATAAATTGATAAAATAAAATTACACGACTCTAAGGTAATACCAACCGCATTTACACTAACCTCTTATGTTGCAACTTCTCTCAATGCAAAACGAATTCTAGCTAGAACTAGCTTCGCTCTTATCTCGGAAAAAATCAGACTTACACGCACCGAACTCGATCAGTTAGACAAGACACTCTACAAATCACACTTAACATTGACAGCAACAATGTCTACATCGGATTGGGAACATGTAGACAATATGACTACCTCTTCGGCTGCCACTATGTCGACCAAATGTAGGGACAATTTGATTTCCAAATTCAAGCACCTCTCCAGCAAATAATCGGACCCACACACCGAAAAGATAGACGTCAACAAAGTCGTAATTAATCGCAGTAACAGTTCCATTTCTGATGGTCTGAAATCCGTTTTAGCTAAAGGTCTAAACTTTGCTGTCACACCGAGACACTTACCGGTTAATGATATCTTTGCCCATGTCGACGTTGCACTCAAGGGCTTGAGTCCCATCGCTGCAGACGTAGCAAGATCTGAAATCGCTGCAACCCTCAAAAACGCTAAGTTGCCACCCAGCAACATCAGCAAAGACGAACGTTTTGAATTATCTCAATTAAAAAAGAGGGATGATATTGTCGTCCTCTCAGCCGACAAGGGCAATGCCACTGTCATCATGGACAAAACAATATAACAACAAAATTCAAGAACTACTCAACGATGGCAGCTATACAAAAATAAAAAGAGATCCCACCAACAGCCTGGTTACCAAAACGAACAAAATCATCTCTGATTCAACAGCATTAATTGATGAGACCAAACAGTTCTCGTTGAAACCCTCTGCTGCCAGACCACCAAGATTATATGGCCTTCCAAAGATACACAAAGAAGATACACCCCTTCGCCCCATCGTCTCTACTATCAACTCCCCCACCTATAAACTGGCACGTTTTCTTGCTGATATACTGCGACCTTTCACTGGAAAAACCACCTCTGCGGTACTAAATTCTACTCACCTGGTATCGACAATCAAAGGCATTTACCTGTCCCCAGACGACCTGCTTGTCAGTTTTGACGTGGTGTCCTTGTTCACCAAAGTCCCGGTACCTGACACCATCGCTATCATTGAAGACCTGGTTCATCAAGGACTGCACACTGATGTACCCCCCCTGGTGAGACATTGCTTAACCAACACATACTTCACCTGGAATGGAACTTTCTACAAACAAACTGAGGGCACCCCAATGGGCTCCCCCCTATCTCCGGGTGTAGCCAACGTATTCATGGAAAATTTTGAAACTGACGCCATCCAGACTGCCACTCTACGCCCGACCTTATGGGAGAGGTACGTGGATGACACCTTTGTCATCTGGCCACATGGCCAGCCTGCTCTAGACCAATTCCGCGACCACATCAATTCCATACACCCAGCCATCAGATTTACCATGGAGGTCGAAAAAGATGGCAAACTACCCTTTTTGGATGTCTTAATTAAAAGAAGACATGATGGTTCAATGAGCCACTCTGTCTACAGGAAAGCTACCCATACAGATGCTTACTTGAAACCGGATTCCCACCACCATCCATCCCAGAAGAACTCCCTCATCAAGACTCTATACCATAGAGCCCAATGCATTTCCGACCAGGAACACATTACCAGTGAACTCAAGCACGTACACCAGGCTCTCAGGGCTAATGCTTACTCCGACTACACAATCCGCAAAGCCATCACTCCAGTCATGAAGAAGGATTCTCTTGTGGAGCCACTCAAAACCATCACCTTACCCTACATTGCAGGGGTCACTAAAAAGATCTCCAAAATCCTGAAAAAACACAAGATCCAGGTCCGATTCAACACAATACACAAAATCCGTGATCTAGTTCCATCTGTAAAAGATGCTGTTCCATACATACAGTACCTGGGCGTTTACAAACTAAAGTGCCTCTGTGGTAGTAGCTACATTGGAGAAACCAAACGACATATCTCGGACCGCATCCGTGAACATAAAGCAGACTTGAAACACGGTAGGACGAACTCCTCTGCCGTGGCAGATCACTGTTATAATTCAGTGGGCTCACATGACATTGACTTCTCCAAGACGGAGGTTCTTTGCAAACCAACCGGCTACCATGAGATATTCGTTCATGAGGCCATTCACATATACAAGCACAGAGACAATTTCAACCGAGAAGATGAATTCTGGCTTAGTAACCATTGGAAAGATGTTTTAAACCATTTCCGTTCTTAAATAATTGTATTTTACGATGACCTTCAGACCGCAGCTCTTTCACCAGCATTGACTCTTAATACCTCTCACACCACGGTTAATGGTATGGTTTACAACATGGAGTATAATAGCGCCTCGCAGCTGTCTCTCTCCCCCTCCTCTGTTCCGACCTTGGATGAACTCGTCCGTCTGAACGGAGCCCGTAGCTATCCGTGTTGCTAAAGTTGAGGGTAAGAATCCACCCATATTTTCGCCATATAGCATTGTGATATATAACGACTTATTGTTGGCAGCTTAGCTGATTGGAGAATATAGAGTTTATTGATAACATTAAGGTAATTTATATTTTAGTTTTTTATTGGTTCACTATGTAGTATTCATTATACATTGTATAGGTATACCCAGTTACTGTGAATAGCTCAGATGTGTAGACCTTGACTTCAGCATAGCCATTTCTGTGACCAGTCACTAGCTAATCACTCAGTTATTTCAATGCTAAATTCGCCTAGTTATTTCAATGCTAAATTCTCCTGTTTGATTTGTACTAGGTGCCTCGGTGAATGTGTATGCTCTGACTTTAAACATAGCTATTTCTGTGACCAGTTACAAGCTAATCACTCAGCTATTTCAATGCTAAATTCTATGCTAATTCCTTTGTCACGGGGTGCCTCTGCGGATGTGTATGCTTTAACTTTAACATAGCCATTTCTGTGACCAGTCACAAGCTAATCACTCGGCCATTTCAGTGCTAAATTATATGCTAATTCCTTTGTCAAGGCGCTTTGTTTCTTCTGACACAGCTTAAAGGTCGTGATCTGAACGTGGCTTTTTTTCACTCCAGCGCTGTCCTACCAGACAGTCTCGTCCCTTCACCTGATGAAGGCCGCTTGTGTTGTGGCCGAAACGTCGTGAGAATATTATTGTGTTATTTTATTTTATCAATTTATTATTTTATTCTCATTCTACGTGACTTTACCGAAAGAACCAAAGAAGATGAATCCTTGCAGTCACGAAAGCTTTAAATCGAAAAGTCCGCTTTGTCTTGCAGTTCGATGGCATTATGACAATAATAATAATAACAGTGACGATAAAAATTAATTTGCTTGCTTCATGCCGCTGCTGGTGGAAGGGATTCTACTCGAGGGAGCTCTAGAGAGGGTACTTGGCCTACTCTTCCACGCTTGCCAGACTTCTTTGAGAGGCGGGAGTACGAGGACACGCTTTGGCCCACCATAGCGACCTACCCATCGAATACCAGGCGAGGCGGTTAACATCTCACCACGGAGAGAGAGAGAGACACGCAAACTCCAAATATACAGCAGCAGCAGGCGTCAGGGTCGGGATCGAACCCACGACATCCTGTATACCAGGCGAGGTAGTTAACATCTCACAACGCAGAGAGACACGCAAACTCCAAATATACAGCAGCAGGCATCAGGTTCAGGATCGAACCCACGACTTCCTGTATAGCAGGCGAGGTAGTCAACATCTATGCCACTGCAGTGCCCAAGTTGAGGAGTTGGTTGTCAACAGACACTCGCCGTCGCATTCGACGACTCAAAACTGATTTTCCTGCTCAAGAAGAGCGTCTCGACGCATTTGGCTCTCATCTCCCGCTTACAACCCTGAGCCAGCGGTGGGAATTCCACCTTCCTATGGCGGGGCCAAGTTTGCTCACAGGACAATGTCATTACATTCAGAGCGAGTGATTAAATCCAGCCGCTCGTACCAAACTGACCTTTTAAAACCAGAGGTAGGACCCCATCCATGGCCCTGCGGCTTTGCTTCACAGAGGCCCACAGCCGCATGAGGACTGCCACGGGTGATTGTTATCCATCGCCGGGAGGCACTCATCGGCTAAACGGCGCAGGGGTCTCAAGTCGCTCTCCCATCACCGCCTCGTCTGTTTGACATTTTTATTGAACTCGCTCCGTCTGTTGTTGACGTGTACTCAACAGACGTCTGCAATAACCGCGCACATACTGTTGTATACGGCCCTTTTTCCACAATTAATATCCATAAGAATATTTACGGATGCATACACATAGATTTCTTTTTCCTTTCTGTCGTGACAAACAATATATATATTTTTAATAATGAATAAAACCCGTAAGCCAGAAACACGAAAAACCAGATGTCGGTCATAAACAGACCATTAAAAAAATAAAGAAATAATAAAACTCTCGAGGCGAGGATGTTAGCAGCTATCTGCGAAGATCTCCAGATGAACAAGAGTTTGATGTGCCCTAAGGGAGGTCACGCAGAGGGAAGCCCATCGCAAGCCAGAAACGAGGACGCCCACGGGTTAAACCATATATATATTTTCCTCTGTCATTAAAACAACGGTTCAAAATTAAAATGCAATAACAAGAATAAGCTAAAGTTAGCGGTCCTCGTGCTCACTCCAATTAAGACCAGGCCACCAGATACATCAGTGAATTATTATCCAATAATTAATTCGCTATCAAATGATTTTCACCTTTAATACTTTTACTGTTAAAACAAAGCTTGGAGCAGGAATACCGAGTCACATCAAAGGTTATCGAGAAGGAATGAGACAACGAGCAAACTTGCGAAAGAGTTTAAACAATATTCCAAGCAACCCCGACCACCTTTGTCTCTCTCACAGCGCGGAGAAGCAGGAATTACACCTTATCACAAGGGGCCATCTGGAAAAGCCAGCCGGGTTTGATGAGGAGACACACCCACCCCACACACGGCAACCAGGCAAAGAAAGTTTTAAAGAAAATTGCAAAATAATATTAATAATAACAACGCGTTAACCTTACACGACATTCCATTATAGAACCTTATAGAACCAAGGGATATGGATTCCAACAATCAAGAAATGGACCTCTTAAACTCAGGATGATAATTATTTTTCTTTTTAATAATTCCATCATAACAATTCGAACCTCGGTAAAACCGAGAGGTGTCGGGAAGACGTAGTTACAAACACGAGTCTTGGCGAACATGGGACCAAATGGTATTTGAGAAATATAAGTCGAAAGTATAAAGAGGTGCTCCCGACCACCTTTGTCTCTCCCGACCACCTTTGTCTCTCCCGAAGAGCGCGAGAGAGGAATTTCACGCCAGGGCAACCAGATCGTTATCGCGGGGACCATCTGCCACACACGGAACTTAGTAGTAGCCCCCACCCCACCCTGCACACGGGCAGCAAAAGAGCGAGCGAGCTTTAAGTTAAACTGTCACACATTTATAAACGCACAAAGTGACGAAAATTAATAAACTAAGTAAGAGCCAAGGTAACGGGGTGGATTAGGCTGGTAGAATGTGGAGTCGAAATGATATTTGCAAAGTATAGAGAGATGGGAAGATCCCGGCCACCTTTGTCTTTCCCTGCAGCACGTGATAAAATGCATACGCTCGGAAGAGCATCTTCACTTGGAAATAAATCAAATACTATTAATCACAAGCAGGATCATAACTGTGTATGATAAGATACCAACTGTGATGTGAAATGTTAAGCTTAAAAAAAAAAATCTTAACCATTTCTTTGTGCGTCGGAATGCGTACGGAAAAGGGGGGGGGGGGGGAACCCGCCCCTCTCTCTGGGTGGAGGGATTAGACAACCAGACGCCACCAAGATGAATCGAGGTGTCTGTTGTCTTGATGTTTATGGCTTGAGGAAAGACCCGAACAGGACCGTGTCATAAATGACACACACACAAACATACACACTGACACACGAACCCCCCCCACCACCGACACACGAACCCCCCCCCACCGACATACGATCAGATCAAAGATAGCTCTGCCTCGTGAGGGGGAGCCGAGAAGGAGAGAGATTTTTGGCATAAAAAGGAGCCGTTCCAGCATTGAAATCAGCTCATCAGCCCTCGGGGCCAACTCATCAGCCCTCGGGGGCAGCTCAACAGAAGAAGACTCATCTCAACTCAGCTCAACAGAAGAAGACTCATCTCTACTCATCTCAGCAGAAGACCCGCTCAACTCATCTCAGCAGAAGACCAGCCATCACCGACGCCGGAGACGTCTCTACAACTCGCCGAATTGGCGAGTGTCGCCGATTGGCGACCCGCTGCCGCTGTTAGCGGCCAGCGCCACCACGAGCGAATCGTGAGCCTGCAATCTACAACCGACGACGGAGCACCAGCGCGCCGCTGCGGGCGTGCTTCTAACGCCGTCTACCAGACGGTCATCTCAGCTACAACAACGCATCTACTCGTTCACCAACGTCCGTCGAGTCAGAACCAACTACTGAAAGAAGAATCAACTGATACGTATGATACACTGCCCCCCACTACACGACAAACCAGACGTCTGCTTGACGCAAAGAATCGATTCCGAACATTGGCCTACTCTTTCACCACTCATACCATTCAACACACACACACGGGTCATTAACAAAGCCTAAACACCTCAAGCCATTGAACCATCCGTGATTGTGGAAACATCGCAACGACCGAGTGAATAATCCATCGTTTTTAAGAGTGTTCATAATTTTTCTCTGTAATATTGTGCTGGGGCTGTACTTCTAACCGCATAAATTACCAACTGACCCATTAACAAGGATTAATTCTTGACACCTCACCACGGAGCACCGCTCGCGGGGATAGAGAGCGTGTTCAACCGGTTCCCTGTCAGGGGTCTGGCCACAATTAATTAAAAGATTGGCCCGAGATAAGGATATCAAAAGGAAACATCGCCACCCATTGAGTCGCGTTGAGAAGTGGATTAGAAATACTTGAGTCGTTCGTTAATATTTGTCTTTCTGCATAATCTTGCTGGTATCCATGAATGAAATAACGAATGCAAACGCATATTTGTGCCTCCAAGAATAATACTGGTTGGAGTGCCCTGTCAACGAGTATCGTTGCATAATAATCAGTCATCCTATTGTGAACAACGTGACAATAATTGCATTAAGGGCCGCGCATGATCAATGACCGAATGCTGTGTTGTGTGACAATTCAAGTAACGAAGCATTGTGGCCATCGAGTGGTGTTGATAAGGCAATTCGAAGTATTTCAGTCGAACGCTTTAAATTCATAATCGTTATGAATCAATGAACGAACATCAACGTGGTACTGTGCTGACGATTTCAAGCATAATAACTTCGCATATCAGAATGTATTAAGGATTGGATACGAATCAAAGACCAAGTGCCGTGTTGTGTAACAATTCAAGCATACGAGTTTGCATATTATAAAGTTAAGGTTTGATAGAATAGTTCGCATGTTTTTAATCTCTCTCTCAACAACCGATTGATTGCGTTACGCGTCGGGAATTAACCACAGGTGCCGCTATCGAGGTGAAACAACGTAATCGTGATGGTATCATGTTCACGCTGTGTTGAAATTCCAAAATCCCGAGATTGAGTTTTCATATTATCCAAAAATTAAAGTTAGCTAGAAAATAAAATTGATTAAAGCAGAAGGTTTGTGTGTGATTCTTCCTGAAATTCTGCCTAATATTGTTCTGCGTATGAGATCTGAATCCTGGGGACCTATCATAAGCACACTATCACCACACATAATCCATAACACACATAATCCGTAATGTTCAATCGAGAGTAATCGTATCCTTATCGATAATACGGAATTAAAGAGCAGAGTCGAATCGACTCTCTCTCATTCACGCTCACAACGCCTGCGTCACTGCATACGATTAATTGCGTCATTCCATAATTCATAACACAATCCTCGTCACCGAGGCTCGACCTGATAATCCATAGCGACCTGCATTATCATAACCACGCCCACTCGCATAAATTAATACAATTATCTCTCGAATCAGCATAATTTATGCGCATAATTATACTGATTAACATAATTTCGGATAAATTATGCAAATCTCAAATTTAATTTAATTTTCATTATTTTCATCAATTTTCATAACACCTATATATACAACATATTGGGCGCGTCGTCCGGGATCTCTCGCAGACAGTTTATGCTTGAATTAAGGAACAAATCACTGTTGTAATAACCAAGGTTTTATGATCTAACGCTACCCTGTGACTGTAACGGGTGTAAAACAAACAAAAAAACGCACTCTGAAGGGAAATTCCAGAGTAGCAGGGTATAACAAAGACAATTGAAGTAAGATTATTTGCTCGAGTCAAACTGACCACATCCTGTGATACAAGTGTTTTTATATGTACTCTGAAGGGAATACCAGAGTCACACGAGTCGAACTGATGCATTCTGGATACAACTGTTTTGATATGCACTCTGAAGTGAAATTCCAGAGATGCTCGTATTAAGAGTATTTTTTGAGTGGATTGCGGGATATTGGGAACTTGTACCAAAAAGGTCAGGCCGATCTGCTACAGAGCAAACAAATCATGGAGACACATGGAAAGGGAGCTGTATTGATGACATTGGGACACTGCTTAAGAACTGGATAAAATGGTACAAAAGCGAACACGATGTAAAAACCTCAGGAATAGCTACGCTGAACTCAGACCCTCTCGCACAGACAGACAAACAGAGATTATGGAATGAGGAAAAATTCGGAAAAGAAACGGGTGGGGCTGATTACCCCGAAGTCAGAGTGAGACAGAATATTAAAACCAAGTCACTCGGGGATTCTGTACTGATAACGCGAGAAAGGGCGGAGCCGAAGCTCCGAGGCAACTCTCCAGGAAAACGCACACCACGCACAGACGGCCGACACAAACATCGCGACAGGCACGACGCACCAGACAAATATAAAGCAAACACCCCACAAAAACCACATAAGTATGAGCCATGGGACAAACATGAGTCACCGAGCAAAGTTGACCCACGTTACAGGCGCAAAATACGCTACAAAAATCATGTTAAGCAACGCCACCGTGATGTTAATGACTCATCCGAATTTGACTCGGATGACGATGATCAACTTTCCGAATACTCGTTCAGTAGTAACACTCTGAAATTGATGGACAAAGCTCTCGTCAGAATTCCCTATTTTGATCCACACAATAAGAACAGGGACATTCACACTCACATCGCAACGGTAGAAGCAGAAGCAATGATCAGGGGTCTGAGGAAAACTGATGAAAAAGCGAGTTTGCTGAAACGCAGCTTGCATGGACAGTCCATATCATGGGTAAAGTCGCTACCATACGAGGTTCGGAACGATTTCAAAAAGCTGAGCCTGGCAGTGATTTGGAAGTTTGGAGAATATCTAACACTGTCTGAGGGATTTAACGCTGCAAAATCTATGATCCAGTGCGCAGACGAGGATCCTCGGGATTACCTCATGCGATTTAAAAGAGCGTACTACGCAGGCGATGTGGATCAGTATCACGAAGGTGACAAAAGGTTCAAAATTATGTTTTTTGGATCTTTGAGTCCAGAGATTACAGAAATTGTGGGAATGGTCTTGAGTCCAGAGACAGCCTCCTTAGACCACATAGTGGATCGGGCACACATGGCTTGGCAGTACCGGGCTAAAAACAATGATTCCACAGCACACAGAGAATGGGGCAAGGTAACCGGCCTATCAGAGGAAAAGAAAAAACATGTGAGGCATTTGATGCACGCAGGCCCACAGTGCAGAAAACAAGAAGCACCCACGGATTACCAACATAATTACATGCACGGGTGGTCAGATAACAATTACACGAGACAATGGCACACAGACCAGGAGCGATCGCAGCATGTAGGGACGCGTATTTGCGAGAATCGCAACGCGTGGAGACCACGAGCAAAGTCAGACCAGTGCCCAATTCCACGGCACACAGGCCAGGAGCGTTCGCAGCGTGCAGAGACGCGTATTTGCGACAATCGCCACGGGTGGAAGCAAAGAGCAGGACCATATCTTCACCCAATGCAGCGGCACACAGCCGGCCAAAATTACCCACACAGATGGCAAGATAACAATTACGGTCGACAGTGGCACATAGAGAATGGGCGGCCACGACACACAAAGACACATAATCGCGAGAATCACGGCGTGTATAGGCCAAGAGCAGAATCACGCCGATTCCCCATTCCACGATACAGAAGGGGCACACATGGCTTGGCTGTAACAAAGAGGGTGACATGGGCACGTGATAAATCGCTCACACTGGTTGAGAGGAAAATGACAGGGAAAGAGGTGTCCGCTGATCTGAAAAAAAATCACAGCCCTTGGAAAAAATCAAGCAGGTTTGCCTCTCGACCAATCGGATCGCTGGCCCTCCCCCCCTCCCCACTTTGGCACGCGGCGACCAATCAGATCGCGGGGAGGACGCTACCATTTTTAATGCCCTACACGCTGAACGCCGCGCGCCCATGTGCGTGTGAGTGTTTAGTTTTGTTTAATTATTTTAATCATTAAAGTTCGCGAGTGTCAAAGTAAGCTACGTTGACTTTTTTTTAAAGCATTTTCTCAAGAGAACCGTTGTTGCTGCTGCTGCGGCTGTTGTTGTGAAAGGCACGGTACACCCTGAGGCCTTGCCTAGACTAGGACAGCCTTGATGTCACGTGGGTCCACACTCTTTGATTCTTTCGGTAAAGTCACGGAGGTAGAAAATAAAGTTATTTATTATTTAATTTAATTACATTTTATCTTATACCTACGTTAAATTAAATTTAAAATTTTAATTAAGTTAATTGAAACTTATTTTATACCTACGTATTTTTTTTGTAAATGAATGAGTTTTTATAATTTAAATTTATTTAATTGTATTTTATACCTACGTTAAATTTAATTTAAATTTGTAATAAATTCAATTTTATTTAAATTTATTTTATTTTATACCTACGTTAAATTAAATTGAAATTTTTAATAAATGTATTTTATTTAAATTATATTTATTTCATTTAATACCTACGTTTAATTTAATTTTTAAAATAAATTACATTATTTTATTTAAATAAATTTTATTTTATACCTACGTTCAATTAAATTTTTAATAAATTAAATTATTTTATTTAAATTAAAAAATTTAATAAATGACATTTATTTTATTTAAATTACATTTATTTTATACCTACGTTAAATTAAATTAAATGTTTTAATAACTAAAATTTATTTTATTTTAATTACATTTATTTTATTTCATACCTACACATGTACAGTCATTTTAACTGCTCTGACTGCTACAAGCTAAGTGCGGCCTGGAAGCGTATTATTAAGTAATGCATTTTACAATTACAATTCCTTATAGAGGAACCCCATACTAATGAACTGACTACGTATCTATATAATTAAAAGACCGCACGCAGATATCGCAAAAGCGGACCCCGTTGTCAATGATATAATTTGATGTACGTACACCAGTTGCTGTACGTACATCATTAAAATTACACCGATTGCAATACGTCACCAAAGACACAATTTTAATTTGACCCCCGGGTCTGATCGCGTTAACTGTGCAGTGGGTGGGGGTTGAGAGGTTACTTGCACGTGTGTGCAGCTTGTTGAATATTGACGTGCGATGACTTGTGGAGAGGAAGAATGATGATGATGGCGATGCAAGTCTTGAAGTCTGACGTTGTTCTCCGGGTCGTGTAGCCGACCGCGTGCAACTTTGGGGATTGCTGCGTAATGTCATTTTAGTTTCCTCTGTGGAACTTTTTATTTTGTTGATTCTAACGATGTAACTAACGTAGGGCGGGCTTGGGAGCGGCGTTGACGATGTGTTTTGGCGTTACACCAACCAGCACCTTTGCATTCAGAAGTTGGAGGTGCTTTGATTGTTACGGCGAGCGGTGGAATCGTCACCGCCATCGTCATGGGTTTAAGTGGGCACGGAGCCCGTCAAGGGAATGGGTAGGTAGAGGAATGGGGTTGGAGAGTATACACAACTTGCATTTCTAGTCATTTCAACAATTTATGGGCATGCGCATCATTAACAGTATCCTGATTTTTTTCGATTTAAAGCTTTCGTGACTGCAATGATTCATCTTCTTTGGTTCTTTCGGTAAAGTCACGTAGAATGAGAATAAAATAATAAATTGATAAAATAAAATAACACAATAATATTCTCACGACGTTTCGGCCACAACACAAGCGGCCTTCATCAGGTGAAGGGACGAGACTGTCTGGTAGGACAGCGCTGGAGTGAAAGAGCCACGTTCAGATCACGGCTTTTAAGCTGTGTGAGAGGAACAAAGCGCCCTCAACTTCAGCACCACGGATAGCTACAGCTCAACTTCAGCACCACGGATAGCTACAGCTATCCGTGGTGCTGAAGTTGAGGGCGCTTTGTTCCTCTCACACAGCTTAAAAGCCGTGATCTGAACGTGACGCTGTCCTACCAGACAGTCTCGTCCCTTCACCTGATGAAGGCTGCTTGTGTTGTGGCCGAAACGTCGTGAGAATATTAATTGTGTTATTTTATTTTATCAATTTATTATTTTATTCTCATTCTACGTGACTTTACCGAAAGAACCAAAGAAGAAGTATCCTGATTGATGAGCAAAACAAAGTCATCAATCTATTGTCATAAATGAGTCCGAAATATCAATAGTCATGCTCAAAACCGTATTCCTATTATAAAAAATAATTTAACCCCCACTCATGATGACAATTCCAATATGGTCATTATGATGCTCAGAATTACACTTATATTCTCAGAATCATGAACATTTATTAAAACAGCAGTGTGCTCAAAATGCAAATTTACCAATTTCAACATGTACATAATCAATTCTAAGATTCTAATCAAAGTAAGTCCTATGTATCTTGGTGTTTTCATGCTTATCCATTATTGCGCGCCCCCCAAAAAAATATACAAAAGTGTATTTTTATGTTTGCACGGTGTACAGTCTGGAAATTACCCACATGGCAAATTTCAAGCTTGGTGCGTGTCGGGAAGTACGCTAAACATTTTGAACAGACACACACATTCACAACTTTGCCTTTGATATATATGGAGATTAGTAATAAATTGTTAATTTAACTACTTTCATGTTGACGGATTGGAACTACGAATAGCACTGTCTCACCACGGGGCTTATCGCGTGGTATCTGGGCACTTTATTTGAAACGTAAACCCCACAGTGTGTGAGTGCAATTCCTCGCAAGTTGCGTCCACAGAAACAGACTGACAATGACGTTTCTAGGTAAGAGTAAGAAATGAATCTACGTGTCGAGGAGAGACGAGAGAGCCAAGAGGTCACCTCGGGAGACGGGGCGGCGCGGCAACCTTAGTCACGTGACTGAAGGAGTGTGGGCGTGCCGTGCGTACGTGTGTGTACTGTGTGTGTGTGTCCCGTGCGTGTGTGTACCGTGTGTGTGTACTGTGTGTGTGTGTACTGTGTGTGTGTGTGTGTGTACCGTGTGTGTGTGTACTGTGTGTGTGTACTGTGTGTGTGTGTACCGTGCGTGTGTGTACTGTGTGTGTGTGTGTACTGTGTATGTGTGTAACGTGCGTGTGTGTGTACCGTGCGTGTGTGTGTGTACTGTGTGTGTGTAGTGTGTGTGTGTGTACTGTGTGTGTGTACTGTGTGTGTGTAACGTGTGTGTGTGTACTGTGTGTGTGTGTGTAACGTGTGTGGTGGTAGTCTAGCGGTTAGTGCACTGTACTACGAACATAACGACCCGAGTTTGATTCCCGCTCACAGCCAACACACAGTGACGATTATTTGAACCGGTTCTGGGCCTCCCCTAGGTCGACTCAGCCTCAAATGTGTGTGTGTGTGTACGTACACTACACACACACACACTGTGTGTGTACGTACACACAATAATGTCCACGTTGTTGTTGCTGAGTTCACGCACCCAAGGGAGGGGGCAATGGAAAATGAATCTAAATCAACTTAAACTCCATCCCCGCTCTGTGACGTCACCACTCAGCATGACCTCATCGGCATGAAGTGCCAGCGGGAGGTGTACCTCGCTAGTGACGTCATGTCACCAAGGTATTCACACTCCCCCAACCCCGTCCACGGCGCTCTTGAGCGTGACGTCACCTCCCCTTGGGTCACTGCAGATATTAATCCAGTGGCAATCCTTATTTGGGCAAAGCTACGCCCAGTGACGGCGGTTCATTAACATAATGTATCCGTTGAAGCCGTCGGGTTAAGCAGCCACGCCCCAGCCCTCGACATATGGCCAGTTAACATTAACATAATTTATTCAATTACAGAGCCGCTCATGTGAGGGGCGTGTCTCTTACCCCGGAAGTGACGTCACGTTACCTGCTTACCCGCGTGACGTCGCGAGGTAACAGGAGGCTGCCGATCCACGCTTGCACTGAAATCCGAGGTGAGATTCTCATGGTGGTGGTGGTGGTGGTCTTTGTTGTTGTTGTTTACCAAGGTAGAGCCTCGCTCTCTCTCGTAGGGATGTCAGTTGAGTAGCAGCGAGCATGGGAATCGATGTCCAGGTTGGAACTTTACAACGCGGGGCCTAGCCACGCGGGGCCTTGCCTCCTGCCCTCGCCTGATTGCGTTCACTTTAATTATCTCGCTTAAGTTTAATTTGTCTTCACCCGGCTCGCCACTTTGTAACTTTTTTATTGTAAATATTCACGCAGTTTTTATTTTCTTTTGTTAGCAGGCCAAGCCCGCTTGAGCTGCTATACCGCTCTTGTTATCAGAAGCGACCTGCCCACAACAACACAAGGTGAGGCTTTGTCAACGTGTGTGAATGTTTTGACTTAAAACTTTGGTGACTGCAGGAATTAATATTCTTGGTTCTTTCGGTAAAGTCACGTAGATAGAAAATAAAATAAAAAATAAAAATAAATTGTAAATAAAGCAAAAAAACTCACGTTTTGATCGCAACACAAGTGGTCTTTATTTAATGTAATTGTATTATCTGTTGTTATTTTCTATCTACGTAACTTTACCGAAATCAACAAGAATACGTGTGTCAATGTCTATCGGTCAAAGACACTCAGCGGAGAGACGCGTAAACTCCAAATATACAGCAGGCGTCAGGGTCGGGATCGAGCCCACGACTTCCTGTATACCAGGTGAGGTAGTTAACATCTCACCACGGAGAGAGACACGCAAACTCCAGTTAGCCTCGGCTATGTTCGTTGATCCTCAATTAATTACTTGGTGGAGTGAGGAAGCATTAATGCTGAGCAGATGAAGGTGGCCAGGGATGATTCTAGACACGCCACCGCCTGTTTGCCCAGTGACAGTGTACAGTTTGTGTTTGCAGTAACATCTATTAACTCTGTTGAACACGGAGGTTATATCATGACAGTAGTTTACTTTTGTTTTCCTCTGGAACTCTTTGTAAGAATGGAAACAGGAGGTGAACACAGCACACACATGCAGCTGAAGTCGAAACTGTTGATCCCAGCATTTAAGGACATCTGAGCCTGGATTCACACCTCTAAGTTGTGATTGAACATTAATTTATGCATTTCTGCCTAACACAAATAGTATTGTTTTCAACACCCTCTGCTATGTCAGCTGAATTTAGCTCTCGTAAATATTCCTTTTGTAGCCAGACAGCCGAAATTGTGTGCTCGGAGTTTTGGGTTAACATTCATTTTGAAGATACGAGGGTTTCCAGGCATATTAATGACATTTGCCCTCTCATTGTTTGCCATGACAGCCCGTGTGAGGAATTTGGGAAACTTTTTCACTGCATCATGAATATATGAATAAGTATAGACGTGTAAGTCACATGTGACTATATATGCATTCCTCTGTGCCTCGATACTGACGTGTAGATGGTGTGGATATTCTTATTTTCTGTCTGCAGCTGACGCTGGTCTGATGGAGCAAAGGCAGTCAGCACAGCAGCTCGGTACGACAAGTCAACAATGCGACCAGCGTGCATACAGCACGGATCGGACTGGAAATTTTACACAGCACCAGAGAACTCACACAGGAGAGAAACCCTTCAAGTGCACTGTGTGTGGGAAGGCATTGTCACGGTCATCTGCTCTTAAAAGACACCAGAGAACACACACGGGAGAGAAACCCTTCAAGTGCAGTGTGTGTGGGAAGGCATTTGCACAGTCATCTGCTCTTAAAAAACACCAGAGAACACACACAGGAGAGAAACCCTTCAAGTGCAATGTGTGTGGGAAGGCGTTTTCACATTCATTTGCTCTTGTAAGACACCAGAGAACACACACGGGAGAGAAACCCTTCAAGTGCACTCTGTGCGGGAAGCCATTTGCACTTTTATCACATCTTCAAGTACACCAGAGAACTCACACGGGAGAGAAACCCTTCAGGTGCACTCCGTGCGGGAAGGCGTTTACACAGCAACCACATCTTCAAGGACACCAGAGAACACGGAAGCATCAGAAGATCCACAATGAGTGGAGTCTGAAATCGGCTTGTGAAAGTCAAAGTGCCACAATAAGCCCATCGGTCATGAAACAAGAACCGGAAGAAAATCCCAGCTTGTACACTTTTAAAGTTATCAAGGTGAAATATGAAGAGGTGATGGTGAAGAGGGAAAAAGCGATGGTGAAGAGTGAAGAAGTGATGGTGAAGAGGGAAGAAGTGATGGTGAATAGTGAAGAAGTGAAGGTGAAATGTGAAGATAAAGATTCAAGTCCAAAATGGGACCTTCACATCGATGGAGGCAACGTGAAGCAGGAGGAGAATTCTGACTGTGAGGCAGAGCGAGGCAACTCCCAGCAGTTTGTGGAAGTGGAGGTGTGGGTGGACTTCCTCCGAGACAATCCAAAGTCAAGTGGAGACGCGGTAGATGTGAAAGCTTGAGACGATGTCGCTCCAATAGATGCACCTTTGTCACAGGCCTTTAATGACAAGAATGTGAAGTTGAACACTCAGTTGCTAGGTTCAACCTGCAGAGTAAGAGCGGCCAGTCTTTGTGGACCTGTGGGTTGGGTCAATCTCACCAGGAGCGAGAGCTAATAAGCTCCCAAGCATTCACGATGTTCTCGTGACAATTGCTTTTACGCTTTGCTCGCTTAATCGCCTCGGCATCTCGGAGTTTCGTGTCTATCTCATCTGGAACACTTGAAGAGCATCCCCAAGTAGCAGCTGCCCCTGTGTGGCACCAGGTGGCCCTGCACCGGCCTGCATGTGACCAAGAGCCTGTCAATAGGGGGCGATGATTGATGCGTTATCTCAGTTGTGTAGTTTGTAGACAATCTGCATTCGAAGCTTTTGTGACTGCAGGAATCCACACTCTCTAGTTATTTCGGTAAAGTCACCACGTGGGTAGAAACATAACAGATCACGGCGTTTAGATCACAACACAAGCAATCGTCATCAGGTGGGACAACCACAGCAAGAAGAAGACGCTGAAGTAGGCGCCTACTTCAGTTTTGTCTTCTTGCTGCTGTGGTTGTCCCACCTGATGACGATTGCTTGTGTTACGATCTAAACTCCTTGATCTATTTGTAGCTAATGTTTAGAATTTGCTACATTTTGACCCAGACGCCAGCATGCAATGGCCTACTCGTTTTGAATGACACTACAATAGTACGTTGTACATACACTGTTAAGCAGGCGGTGCGTATTTTTAAAATAGCCTCTTGTTAATACGATGTAACCTGATGCAGTCAATTTCACTGCAGTAATTCAATTTTGTTAATATGCCTGTCAATAATTACGAATGAATACTTGTCTGTGCCTATTTTAAATGTTATTCTTTTATAAGGTGATGTTGATATCGAAAACTGACACATAACCGGCATGCCATAAATAGGAAATTAACTCTGCTTATTCGAATCAATGTATTCATATATGTTGATAAACTGTTTTCAAGCAGATTTTGTCTCTAACGGCGACTACAGGGACCACGTGATTGTTTAAAAATGTCTTTGATTATAACTATAATTGCCTACAATTCGTCATGTGTAGCTTATTTAGACTATAATTTATTCACTACCCAAACTGTATTTACTTGAAAACATAGAGCTGATATTTGTAAGCAGTCTTTTTTATTTATACGTTTGAAAAAAATATTTGCACAAATTGAACTTGTTCAAATACAAGGTGAATTCACAAGGCGTTGTAAAAAATGCAATATCTCAGAATTTTTGTCTTAACGGAGAATATTTTTTTAAATGTTGGTAAAAATACAGATTAAGAAATATATATTGTGCCGTGTCTACAATTTTATTGTAAAGTGGAATTGGTAAAAAAATTGATGGTTTAATGAGCCACTCTGTCTACGGGAAAGCTACACATACGGATGCTTACCTGAAACCGGATTCCCACCACCATCCATCCCAGAAGAATTCCCTCATCAAGACTCTGCACCATAGAGCCCAATGCATATCCGACCAGGAACACAGCCTGTGAACTCAAGCACGTACACCAAGCTCTTAAGGCTAATGGTTACTCCGACTACACAATCTGCAAAGCTATCACTCCAACCATGAAGAAGGACCCTCTTGAGGAGCCTTTCAAAACCATCACTTTACCCTACATTGCGGGATCACAAAAAAGATCTCCAAAATCTTGAATAAACACAAGATCCAGGTCCATTTCAACACATTACATAAAATCCGTGATCTGGTTCCGTCTGTAAAAGATGTGATTCCGGACATACAGTACCCTGGTGTCTACAAACTAAGTTGCCTCTGTGGTAGTAGTTACATTGGAGAAACCAAACGCCATGTCTCGGACCGCATTCGTGAACACAAAGCAGACCTTAAACACGGTAGGACCAACACCTCGGCCGTGGCAGATCACTGTTATAATTCAGTAGGCTTACATGGCATTGTATTCTCCAAGACGGAGGTTCTCTGCAATCCATCTGGCTACCATGAGAGATTCGTTCATGAGGCTATCCACATATACAAGCACAGAGACAATTTTAACCGAGAAGATGGATTCTGGCTTAGCAATCATTGGAAGGATTTGATAAACCATTTCCGGTCTTAATTGATTGTTCACGCTTACGGTGGCTTTCAGACAGCATACATTAATTTTTCGTCTACCCCCTCCTCTTTTCAGAACATAGATGGACTAGTCCTTCTAAATTGCCAAATCGCTCTCCGTGGTGCTAACGTTTAAAAATAAATAAATACAAACCGCCACTTCTTTCAAATGTTTCTTGCCGTTGGTTTTCACACCTGATGATGACTGATTGTGTTACAGTCGAAACGTGAGAATTTTATTATTTTATATATCTTTTTATTGTTTCCCTTCAACGTGACTTTACCGAAAGAACCAAGAATATAATTCATTGTTATGTTCGTGTTACATTTTAAACAGAAAATGTTTATGTTTGCGGGACCTCTTTGGCCCGTAATTAAAATGGTGACATAGAAAGGGACGTGGCGTGAACACCTACACACACTCAGTGTACACACACACAGAGTGTACACACACAGTGCACACACATAGTGTACACACACAGTACACACAAACACACAGTGTACACACACAGAGTGTATACACACAGTGTAAACACACAGTATACACACAGTGTACACACACAGTGTAAACACAGTGTAAACACACACAGTGTACACACACAGTGCACACACACAGTGTAAACACAGTGTAAACACACACAGTGTACACACACAGTGCACACACACAGTGTAAACACAGTGTAAACACACACAGTATACACACACAGTGTACACACACAGTGTATACACATAGTGTACACACACACAGTGTACACACACACAGTGTATACACACAGAGTGTACACACACAGTGTAAACACACAGTGTACACACACAGTGCACACACACAGTGTACACACACACAGTGTATACACACAGTGTACACACACAGTTTATACACACAGTGTACACACACAGTGTATACACACAGTGTACACACACACACATTGTGTACACACACAGTGTACACACACACAGTGTACACACACACAGTACACACACACACACACAGTGTATACACACAGTGTGTGTACATACAGTGTACACACACAGTGTACACACACAGTGTACACACACACACAGTGTGTACACAAACACAGTGTACACACAGACACAGTGTATACACACACATTGTACACACACACAGTGTACACACACACACAGTGTACGCACACAGACAGTGTACACACACACAGTGTACACACAGTGTATATACACACAGTGTACACACACACAGTGTACACACACACAGTGTATACATACACACACAGTGTACACACAATAATGTCCACGTTGTTGTTGTAGCTGAGCCCACGCACCCAAGGGAGGGAGCAATGTAAAATCAATCTAAATCAACTTAAACTCCAATCTCGCTCTGTGATGTCAACACTCAGCATTACTTCACTGGCGTGAAACGCCAGGGGGAGGTGTACCTCGCTATTGACGTCATGTCACCAAGGTATTCCACCACGCTCTTGAGCGTGACGTCACCTCCGCCTGGGTTCATAGTTCATTTAGTTCATAGTTCATTTATTTGGTATAGCCCTGTGAGCCATTCGGCTCTTGAATCGGGTGCAACCGCAACAAACAAAAAACATGAACAAGAAAAACGTCTTAAAGTGATTATGTGACTGTGCAAACAGAAAATACAGGACAAAAACATCAAAATATTCCTGAAATAGCACCGTACACCAACGCTGTGTGCAAAAATCCCAGTGGGATGCAAGTCAAACAACAACAACAACAAGACAACTAAGATTAAAACCATCAGTCTAACTCCGTACTACAATAAACAAAAACATGGCCGATTGCGTTCCAGTGCCAATCCTTATTTGGGCAAAGCACGGCCCAGTGACTGGCGGCTCATTAACATAATGTATTCGTTAAAGCCGTCGCGAGTTTATTGCGACGGGTTCATTGCCCACGACATATGGGACGAGTTACATTAACATAATTTATCCACTCTCTAATTTATTTAGTTACAGAGGCACTCATTGTGGGAGGAGCGTGTCTCGTACCCCGGAAGTGACGTCATGTCACCTGCTGCTGCGGCACGTCACGAGGTAACAGCAGGAAGCTATTGCTTCCTGCTCTGAAATCTGATGTGAGAAATTCTCATTGCAATTGTGATTGTTGTGGTGGTGGTTGTGGTGGTTGTTGTTGTTTACCAAGGTAGAGCCTCTCGTAGGGATGTCAGTTGAGTAGCAGCGAGCATGGGAATCGATGTCCAGGTTGGAACTTTACAACGCGGGGCCTAGCCACGTGGGGCCTTGCCTCCTGCCCTCGCCTGATTGCATTCACTTTTGCATTCACTTTAATTATCTCGCTTAAGTTGAATTTGTCTTCACCCGGCTCGCCACTTTGTAACTTTGTTTTATTGTAAACATTCACGCAGTTTTTATTTTCTTTTGTTAGCAGGCCAAGCCCGCTTGAGCTGCTATACCGCTCTTGTTATCAGAAGCGACCTGCCCACAACAACACAAGGTGAGGCTTTGTCAACGTGTGTGAATGTTTTGACTTAAAACTTTGGTGACTGCAGGAATTAATATTCTTGGTTCTTTCGGTAAAGTCACGTAGATATAAAATTAAATTAAAATAACATAATGAAAATAATTTAAAAAAATTGTAAATAAAGCTAAAAAACTGACGTTTTGATCGCAACACAAGTGGTCTTTATTTAATGTAATTGTATTATCAGTTATGGTTATTTTCTGTCTACGTAACTTTACTGAAAGAAACAAGAATACGTGTGTCAATGTCTATCGGTCAAAGACGCTATACGGAGAGACGCGCAAACTCCAAATATACAGCAGGCGTCACGGTCGGGATCGAACCCACGACTTCCTGTACACCAGGTGAGGTAGTTAACATCTCACCACGGAGAGAGACACGCAAACTCCAGTTAGCCTCGGCTATGTTCGTTGATCCTCGATTAATTACTTGGTGTAGTGAGGAAGCATTAATGCTGAGCAGATGAAGGTGGCCAGGCATGATTCTGGACACGCCACCGCCAGTGTGTGACAGTGTCAAGTTTGTGTTTGCAGTAAAGTCTATCAACTCTATTGAACACGGAGGTTATATCAAAACAATAGTTTATTTTTGTTTTCCTCTGGAACTCTTTGTAAGAATGGAAACAGGAGGTGAACACAGCACGCACATGCAGCTGAAGTCGGAACTGTTCATCCCAGCATTCAAGGACATCTGAGCCTGGATTCACACCTCTAAGTTGCGATTGAACGTTAATTTATGCATTTCTGCCTAACACAAATAGTATTGTTTTCAACACCCTTTGCTATGTCAGCTGAATTTAGCTCTCATAAATATTCCTTTTGTAGCCAGACAGCTGAAATAGTGTGCTCGGAGTTTTTGGTGAACATTCATTTTGAAGATACGAGGGCTTCCAGCCATGTTTATAACCATTTGCTCTCTCATTGTGTGCCATAACAGCCCGTGTGATGAATTTGGGACACTTTTCCACTATATCATGAATATATGAATAAGTATAGACACACGTGTTACTGTGTATATATGCTTTCCTCTGTGCATCGATACTGACGTGTAGATGGTGTGGATATTATTTTTTTCTGTCTGCAGCTGACGCTTCCTCTGACGCTTCCTCTGCAGAATTGGTCTGATGGAGCAAATGCACTCAGCGCAGCTCGGTACGACAAGGCAACAATGCGACCAGTGTGCATACAGCACGAATCGGATTGGAGATTTGACACGGCACCAGAGAACTCACACAGGAGAGAAACCCTTCAAGTGCAGTGTGTGTGGTAAGGCGTTTGCAGATTCATCTACTCTTGTAGCACACCAGAGAATACACACGGGAGAGAAACCCTTCAAGTGCACTGTGTGTGGGAAGGCATTTTCACGGTCATCTGCTCTTGTAACACACCAGAGAACACACACGGGAGAGAAACCCTTCAAGTGCAGTGTGTGTATGAAGGCGTTTGCACATTCATGTACTCTTGTAGCACACCAGAGAACACACACAGGAGAGAAACCCTTCAAGTGCAGTGTGTGTGGAAAGGCGTTTGCATATTCATCTGCTCTTGTAATACACCAGAGGACACACACAGGAGAGAAACCCTTCAAGTGCAGTGTGTGCGTGAAGGCATTTGCACGTTCATCTGTTCTTGTAGTACACCAGAGAACACACACGGGAGAGAAACCCTTCAAGTGCAGTGTGTGTGGGAAGGCGTTTGCAGATTCATCAAATCTTCAAGTACACCAGAGACCACAGAAGCATCAGAAGATCTGCAAGGAGTGGAGTCTGAAATCAGCTTGTGAAAGTCAAAGTTCCACCATGAGCCCATCCCTCATTAAACAAGAACCGGAAGAAAATCCCAGCTTGGACACTTTTAAAGGTATCGAGGTGAAATATGAAGAGGTGATGGTGAAGAGGAAAGAAGTGATGGTGAAGAGCGAAGAAGTGAAGGTGAAATGTGAAGAAGTGATGGTGAAATGTGAAGAAGTGAAGGTGAAATGTGAAGATGAAGATTCAACTCCAAAATGGGACCTTCACATCGATGGAGGCAACGTGAAGCAGGAGGAGAATTCTGACTGTGAGGCAGAGCGAGGCAACTCCCAGCAGTTTGTGGAAGTGGAGGTGTGGGTGGACTTCCTAGACAATACAAAGTCAAGTGGAGACCCGGTAGATGTGTAAGCCAGAGACGATGTTGGTTCAACCTGCAGAGTAAGAGCGAGCAGCTAGTCTTTGTGGACCTGTGGATTGGGTCAATCTCTGACCAGGAGCGAGAGCCAATGAGCTCCCAAGCATTCACGATGTTCTAATGATAATTGCTTTTACATGGTGCTTGCTTAATCGCCTCGGCAACTCGGAGTTTCGTATCTTGTCTGAGATGCTCGAAGAGCATCCCCAAGTAGCAGCTGCCCCTGTGTGGCACAAGGTGGTGGCCCTGCACCGGCCTGCATGTGGACAAGAGCCTGTCAGTAGGGGGCGATGATTGATGCATCATCTCAGTTGTGTAGTTTGTAGGCAATCTTGATTCGAAGCTTTCGTGACTGCAGGAATCCACACTCTTGAGTTCTTTCGGTAAAGTCACCACGTAGTAGAAACAACAGATCACGGCGTTTAGATCACAACACAAGCAATCGTCATCAGGTGGGACAACCACAGCAAGAGAAACTGCTGAAGTAGTAGGCGCCTACTCCAGCAGTTTCCTCTTATTGCTGCTGTGCTTGTCCCACCTGATGACGATTGCTTGTGTTGCCATCGAAACGCCGTGATCTATTATTTGTAGCGTATTTAGAATTTGCTACATTTTGACCCAGGCTCCAGCATGCAACGGCCTACTCGTTTTGAATGACGCAACAATAGTACGTTGTACATTCACTGTTAAGCAGACGGTGCGTATTTGTAAAATTACTTCTTGTTAATACGATGTAACGTGATGCAGTCAATTTTGCTGCAGTAATTAAATGTTGTTAATATGCCCGTCAATGATTTAGAATGAATACTTGTCTGATTGTGCGCGTGCATGTAACATTTTGTCTGAGGGTCAAACATTGAATAAGTGATGTTAGGACAAAGTGTGTGTGTTTTTTGGAAGTAACCTGTACAGAGAACTCAGGTGAGACCCGTTGTTCTTGTGATACAGGTCACAGGGTACTTTTGTGTTTCACAAAGCGTCTGCCTCTGGAGCAACTCATTGTCTTTGAAATAGGTAGCATGCTCGGATCATTCATCAGTTACAAGGCATACCACTTGAAAGTTACATGTATAGGAGGAGGTACATTCTCTACAACACGAATTGTAGTTTTGTCTTGTTGACGTAGATTTTGTCTAACTGGGACTAGAATTGTTCCTTGCTGATTCACGTCTGGATGTTCGTTACCTATCGGTTGAAGCAAACCCCACTGCTGTTGTTGAGACGCTGTGCACCAATGAGGGTCCAACACATTGACGGCCTTCAGGCCAGGAAAGTCACAACATTTGCACACGAATGACGCATTCACGCAAGCACCCCATGCTCCGTTTTGAAGTTTTAAAATGAAACATCTTTGAATTGTGTTGTGTTTTGAATTAGATGATTTTATTTCTTCATTAAAAGCTTGTATCAATTTACATCTGGAAGACTTCATTGAAAAGGATATTTCGTGTGAATTTTCTCTCGTCTTTAAGTAGATGGCCTTGCCGGGGGTTCGGTTGGATGCGGACACACACTGTGTACACACACACTGTACACACACACAGTGTACACACAGTGTACACACACACAGTGTACACACACAGTGTACACACACACAGTATACACAGTGTACACACACAGTGTACACACACACAGTGTATACACACTGTACACACACATTGTACACACACACAGTGTACACACACAGTGTACACACACAGTGTATACACAATAATGTCCACGTTGTTGTAGCTGAGCCCACGCACCCAAGGGAGGGAGCAATGGAAAATGAATCTAAATCAACTTAAACTCCAACCCCGCTCTGTGACGTCACCACTCAGCATTACTTCATCGGTGTGAAACGCCAGGGGGAGGTGTACCTCGCTAGTGATGTCATGTCACCAAGTTATTCCACCGCGCTCTTGAACGTGACGTCACGTACGCTGGGGTCATTGCCGATATCGTTCCAGTGCCAATCCTTATATGGGCAAAGCCACGCCCAGTGACTGGCGGCTCATTAACATAATGCATTCGTTAAAGCCGTCGCGAGTTTGTTGCGACGGGTTCAGCACTCACGACATATTGGCGGAACATTAACATAATTTATTCATTCTCTAATTTATTTAGTTACAGAGACGCTCATTGTGGGAGGAGCGTGTCTCGTATCTCGGATGTGACGTCATGTCACCTGCTGATGCGTGACGTCACGAGGTAACAGGAAGCTATCGCTTCCTGCACTGAAATCCGAGGTGAGAAATTCTCATTGCGATTGTGGTTGTTGTGGTGGTTGTTGTTGTTGTTTACCAAGGTAGAGCCTCGCTCTCTCTCGTAGGGATGTCAGTTTAGTAGCAGCGAGCATGGGAATCGATGTCCAGGTTGGAACTTTACAACGCGGGGCCTAGCCACGCGGGGCCTTGCCTCCTGCCCTCGCCTGATTGCGTTTACTTTAATTATCTCGCTTAAGTTTAATTTGTCTTCACCCGGCTCGCCACTTTGTAACTTTGTTTTATTGTCAATATTCACGCAGTTTTTATTTTCGTTCTTTTGTTAGCAGGCCAAGCCCGCTTGAGCTGCTATACCGCTCTTGTTATCAGAAGCGACCTGCCCACAACAACACAAGGTGGGGCTTTGTCAACGTGTGTGAATGTTTTGACTTAAAACTTTGGTGACTGCAGGAATTAATATTCTTGGTTCTTTCGGTAAAGTCAAGTAGATAGAAAATAAAATAACAGATAATAATTTTTCTTTTTTACAATGAAGCAAAAAACCCCACAACGTTTCTATGGCAACATTAATGTTGAAGATGCGAGGGCTTACAGGAATATTTATGACATTTGCCCTCTCATTGCGTGCCATGACAGTGCTGTTTGCACAGTCACACATAGTCACTGTAAGATGTTTCTCTTGGTCGTGTTTTTGTTTTGTTGCTTGTTGTGGTTGCACCCGATTCAAGAGCCGAATGGCTCACGGGACTATAACCAAAATAAATCAAACTGAAAATCTATAAACTGAAACCGCGTGATGAATTTGGGAAAGTTTTTCACTGCATCTCCAAATATATATAAAAGGCAAAGTTGTGATTGTGTGTGTTTCTGTTCAAAATGTTTAGCGTACTTCCCGACATGCAACAAACTGGAAATTTGCCATGTGGGTACTTTCCAGACTGTACACCGTGCAAACAATATACAAATACACTTTTGTGTTTTATTGGGGGGGGAGGGGAGCTCAATAATGTATAGATTTTTTTGCACGGCAAGTGAGCTGTGACGTCAAATCTGTCACGCGACCCTCGCATGTGGAAGAGTAACGCATTGTAGTGTAGCGGTTAGCGTTGTCTGTGTGTGTGTCTGTGTGTCTGTGTGTATCTGTGTGTGTCTGTGTGTGTGTCTGTGTGTGTGTGTCTGTGTGTGTCTGTGTGTGTGTCTGTGTATCTGTGTGTGTGTGCCTGTGTGTGTGTCTGTGTGTGTGTGTCTGTGTGTGTGTGGGGAGCGATAGCGTAGCGGTTAGCGCGCTGCGCTATGAACCTGGCGACCCGGGTTCGATTCCCGCTCACGGCCAACACCAGTGACGATTATCTGAACCGGTCCCGGGCCTCCCCTAGGTCGACTCAGCCTCAAATGAGTACCTGGTGCGGTGTGTAAACATCGTCACTAGGGAGACAAAGGCGGTCGGGCGTGGTGCTGGCCACCCACCCCCTCGTGTACCGTTCCGGCCTTCATAGGTGCTCGCTAACCGCACTTGCCCCTACAGTCTGTTAAGGCTATACGGGGGATCTTTGTCTCGTTGTCTTTGTGTGTCTGTGTGTGGAAGAGTAACGCATTGTAGTGTAGCGGTTAGCGTTGTCTGTGTGTGTGTCTGTGTGTGTCTGTGTGTGTGTGTGTCTGTGTGTGTGTCCGTGTGTGTCTGTGTGTGTGTGTGTGGAAGCGTAACGCATTGTAGTGTAGCGGTTAGCGTTGTCTGTGTGTGTGTATCTGTGTGTGTCTGTGTGTGTCTGTGTGCATGTGGAAGTGTAACGCATTGTAGTGTAGCGGTTAGCGCTACGCCGCGCTACGAACCCGGCGACCCGAGTTCGATTCCCGCTCACGGCCACCACCGGTGACGATTATTTTAACCGCTTCTGGGCCTTCCCTAGGTCGACTCAGCCTCAAACGAGTAACTGTTGCGGTGTGAACATCGCCACTGGGGAGACAAAGGCGGCCGGACGTGGTGGATCCAAGTCCCGGGCAAAGCCGGGTAGTACAGCTAGTCATGAATACATGAATGAATATAGACGTGTAAGTCACGTGTGACTGTATGCATTCCTCCATGGCTCGATACTGACGTGTAGATGGTGTGGATATTCTTATTTTCTGTCTGCAGCTGACGCTGGTCTGATGGAGCAAATGCACTCAGCACAGCTCGGTACGACAAGTCAACAATGCGACCAGCGTGCATACAGCACGGATCGGACTGGAAATTTGACACAGCACCAGAGAACTCGCACAGGAGAGAAACCCTTCAAGTGCACTGTGTGTGACAAGGCATTTTCAGATTCATCGACTCTTAAAAAACACCAGAGAACACACACAGGAGAGAAACCCTTCAAGTGCACTGTGTGTGGGAAGGCATTTTCACAGTCATCTGCTCTTAAAATTCACCAGAGAACACACACGGGAGAGAAACCCTTCAAGTGCAGTGTGTGTGGGAAGACATTTTCAGATTCATCTGCTCTTAAAACACACCAGAGAACACACACGGGAGAGAAACCTTTCAAGTGCAGTGTGTGTGGGAAGGCATTTTCAGATTCTACTACTCTTAAAAAACACCAGAGAACACACACGGGAGAGAAACCCTTCGAGTACAGTGTGTGGGGGAAGGCATTTTCAGATTCATTTGCTCTTAAAACACACCATAGAACACACACGGGAGAGAAACCTTTCAAGTGCAGTGTGTGTGGGAAGGCATTTTCAGATTCATCTCATCTTCAAAGACACCAGAGAACACACACGGGAGAGAAACCCTTCAAGTGCAGTGTGTGTGGGAAGACTTTTTCAGATTCATCTACTCTTAAAACACACCAGAGAACACACACGGGAGAGAAACCCTTCAAGTGCAGTGTGTGTGGGAGGACATTTTCAGATTCATCTCATCTTCAAAGACACCAGAGAACACACACGGGAGAGAAACCCTTCAGGTGCAGTGTGTGTGGAAAGACATTTTCAGGTTCATTTGCTCTTAAAACACACCAGAGAACACACACGGGAGAGAAACCCTTCAAATGCAGTGTGTGTGGGAAGACGTTTTCAGATTCATCTACTCTTAAAACACACCAGAGAACACACACGGGAGAGAAACCCTTCAAGTGCAGTATGTGTGTGAAGGCATTTTCACGGTCATCTGCTCTTAAAACACACCAGAGAACACACACGGGAGAGAAACCCTTCAAGTGCAGTGTTTGTGGGAAGACATTTTCACAGTCATCTGCTCTTAAAACACACCAGAAAACACACACGGGAGAGAAACCCTTCAAGTGCAGTGTGTGTGGGAAGGCATTTTCACAGTCATCTGGTCTTAAATCACACCAGAAAACACACACGGGAGAGAAACCCTTCAAGTGCACTGTGTGTAACAAGGCATTTGCATGGCCATCAGTTTTTCAGAACCACCAGAGAACACACACAGGAGAGAAACCCTTCAGGTGCACGATGTGCGGGATGGCGTTTACACAGTCATGTAATCTTGTCACACACCAGAGAACACACACGGGAGAGAAACCCTTCAAGTGCAGTGTGTGTGGGAAGGCATTTGCACAGTCATCTGATCTTGTAAAACACCAGAGAACACACACGGGAGAGAAACCCTTCAAGTGCAGTGTGTGTGGGAAGGCATTTTCAGATTTATCTACTCTTAAAAAACACCAGAGAACACACACAGGAGAGAAACCCTTCAAGTGCAGTGTGTGCGTGAAGGCATTTGCACAGTCATCTGATCTTGTAAAACACCAGAGAACACACACGGGAGAGAAACCCTTCAAGTGCAGTGTTTGTGGGAAGGCATTTTCACGGTCATCTGCTCTTAAAAAACACCAGAGAACACACACGGGAGAGAAACCTTTCACGTGCACTCTGTGCGGGAAGGCGTTTGCACGTTCATCAAATCTTGAAGTACACCAGAGAACACACACGGGAGAGAAACCCTTCAAGTGCAGTGTGTGTGGGAAGGTGTTTGCAGATTCATCAAATCTTCAAGTACACCAGAGAACACACACAGGAGAGAAACCCTTCAGGTTCACTCCGTGCGGGAAGGCGTTTGCACAGCAACAACAACTTAAAGTACACCAGAGAACACAGAAGCATCAGAAGATCCACAAGGAGCGGAGTCTGAAATCAGCTTGTGAAAGTCAAAGTGCCGCAATGAGCCCATCCCTCATGAAACAAGAACCGGACGAAAATCCCAGCTTGGACACTTTTAAAGGTATCGAGGTGAAATATGAAGAAGTGATGGTGAAGAGGGAAGATGTGAAGATGAAGAGGGAAGAAGTGATGGTGAAGAGGGAAGAAGTGAAGGTGAAATATTCAACTCCAAAATGGGACCTTCACATCGATGGAGGCAACGTGAAGCAGTAGGAGAATTCTCACTGTGAGGCAGAGCGAGGCAACTCCCAGCAGTTTGTGGAAGTGGAGGTGTGGGTGGACTTCCTCCGAGACAATACAAAGTCAAGAGGAGACCCGGTAGATGTGTAAGCTTGAGATGATGTCGCTACAATGGATGCACCTTTGTCACAGGCCTTTAATAACAAGAACGTGAAGTTGGACACTCAGTTGCTAGGTTCAACCTGCAGAGTAAGGGCGGCCAGTCTTTGTGGACCTGTGGGTTGGGTAGATCTTTATCCAGGAGCGAGAGACAATAAGCCCCCAAGCATTCACTATGTTATAATAATTGCATTTACACGGTACTTGCTTAACCGCCTCAGCAACTCGGAGCTTAGTGTCTCGTCTGAAACACTCGAAGAGCAACCCCAAGTAGCAGCTGCCCCTGTGTGGCACAGGGTGGTGGCCCTGCACCAGCCTGCATGTGGACAAGAGCCTGTCAGTAGGGGGCCATGATTGATGCGTTATCTCAGTTGTGTAGTTTGTAGGTAATGTTTAGAATTTGCTACATTTTCACTCAGACGCCAGCATGCAATGGCCTACTCGTTTTTAATGACACAATAATGGTTTACATACACTGAAGCAGAATGTGCAACTTTTTTTTTAAAGCTTCTTGTTAATACGATGTAACGTGATGCAGTATATTTAACTGCAGTAATCAAATTTTGTTAATATGCCTGTCAATAATTTAGAATGAATACTTATTTGATTTTGTGCATACTTGTAACATTTGATCTGTAAGGGTCAAACATTGAATAAGTGATGTTAGGACAAAGTGTGCGTGTGTTTGAAAGTAACCTGTACAGAGAACTCAGGTGAGACCCGTTGTTCTTGTGATACAGGTCAAACGGTGTTTTTGTGTTCCACGAAGCATCTGGAGCAACGCATTGTCTTTGAAATAGGGAGCACGCTCGGATCATTCATCAGTTACAAGGCATTCCACTTGAAAGTTACACGTACAGGAGGAGGTACATTCTCTACAACACGAATTATAGTTTTGTCTTACGTGTTGACGTAGATTTTGTCTAACTGGGACTAGAAATGCTCCTTGCTGATTCACGTCTGGATGTTCGTTACCTATCGGTTGAAGCAAACCCCACTTCTGTTGTTGAGACGCTGTGCACCAATAAGGGTCCAACACATTGACGGCCTTCAGGCCAGGAAAGTCACAACATTTGCACACGAAGGACGCATTCACGCAAGTACCCCATGCTCCGTTTTGAAGTTTTAAAATGAAACATCTTTGAATTGTGTTGTGTTTTGAATTAGATGATTTTATTTCTTCATTAAAAGCTTGTATCAATTTACATCTGGAAGACTTCATTGAAAAGGACATTTCGTGTGAATTTTCTCTCGTCATTAAGTTGATGGCCTTGCCGGGGGTTCGGTTCAATGTGGACACACAGTGTACACACACAGTGTACACACACACAGTGTACACACAATGTACACACTGTACACACAGTGTACACACACACAGTGTACACACACACAGTGTATACACACATTGTACACACAGTGTACACACACAATGTACACACACAGTTTATACACAGTGTACACACAGTGTACACACACAATGTACACACACAGTTTATACACAGTGTACACACAATGTACACACACGGTGTACACAGACAGTGTACACACACAGTGTATTACACACAGTGTACACACACACAGTGTACACACACACAGTTTATACACAGTGTACACACAATGTACACACACAGTGTACACAGACTGTACACACACAGTGTACACACACAGTGTATACAGAGTGTACACAGTGTGTACACACACACTGTATACACTGTGTGTGTACACAGTGTATACACACACAGTGTGCACACACACACAGTGTACACACACACAGTGACACACAGTGACACAGTGTACACACAGTGACACACACAGTGTATAACAGTGTACACACACACAGTGACACACACAGTGTATACACAGTGTACACACACACACAGTGACACACACAGTGTACACACACAGTGTACACACACAGTGACACAACAACAACCGCCATTCGCCACTAAGTGGCGATGACGTCACCACGACACTTGTGCCAGGCACAGTGACACACACACAGTGACACAGTGACACACAGCGACAGACAGTGACACACACAGTGTATACACATAGTGTACATACACACAGTGTACACACACACACACAGTGTATACACAATAATGTCCACGTTGTTGCTGAGCTCACACACCCAAAGGAGGGAGCAATGGAAAATGAATCTAAATCAACTTAGACTCCAACTCTGTGACGTCACCACCCGGCATTACCTCATCGGCGTGAAGTGCCAGGGTGAGGTGTACCTCGGTAGTGACGTCATGTCACCAAGGTATTCACCCCTCCCCCATCCTCCGCGCTCTTGAGCGTGACGTCTCCGCTGGGGTCACTGCCGATATCGTTCCAGTGGCAATCCTTATTTGGGCAAAGCTACGCCCAGTGACTGGTGGCTCATTAACATAATGTCTCCGTTAAAGCCGTCGCGAGTTTATTGCGACGGGTTCAGCGCCCACGCCTCTATCCCTCCACATATGGGCCGGCGTAATTAACATAATTTATTCAGTTACAGAGCCGCTCGTGGGAGGGAAGTGACGTCATACTACTTCCTGCTGTCGCGAGGCAACAGTAAGCTGTCGTGTGCGCGCTTGCACTGAAATCGGAGGTGAGAAATTCTCATCGTTGTGGTGGTGGTGGTGGTTGTTGTTGTTGTTGTTTACCAAGGTAGAGCCTCGCTCTCTCTCGTAGGGATGTCAGTTGAGTAGCAGCGAGCATGGGAATCGATGTCCAGGTTGAAACTTTACAACGCGGGGCCTAGCCACGCGGGGCCTTGCCTCCTGCCCTCGCCTGATTGCGTTCACTTTAATTATCTCGCTTAAGTTGAATTTGTCTTCACCCGGCTCGCTACTTTGTAACTTTGTTTTATTGTAAATATTCACGCAGTTTTTATTTTTCATTTTTTGTTACCAGGCCAAGTCCGCTTGAGCTGCTATACCGCTCTTGTTATCAGAAGCGACCTGCCCACAACAACACAAGGTGAGGCTTTGTCAACGTGTGTGAATGTTTTGACTTAAAACTTTGGTGACTGCAGGAATTAATATTCTTGGTTCTTTCGGTAAAGTCACGTAGATAAAAAACAAAATAAAAGATTAAAAAATAAAAAAAATTATACAAATAACAAATAAAAATAAATTTTAAAAAATAAGTTGATAAGATGCCATGGGTCGACTGACTCAGATGACTGGCCAATGCACCGCCTTTGCCCCCCACTACACACACAGTGTGTGTACGTACACACACTGTATACACAATGTCCACGTTGTTGTTGCTGAGTTCACGCACCCAAGGGAGGGGGAAATGAAAAATGAAGCTAAATCAACTTAAACTCCATCCCCGCCCTGTGACGTCACCACTCAGCATGACCTCATCGGCATGAAGTGCCAGCGGGAGGTGTACCTCGCTTGTGACGTAATGTCACCAAGGTACTCACACTCCCCCAACCTGCTTCCGCGTGACGTCGCGAGTAACAGGAGGCTGCCGATCCGCGCTTGCACTGAAATCCGAGGTGAGAAATTCTCATGCTGGTGGTAGTGGTGGTTGTTGTTTACCAAGGTAGAGCCTCTCTCTCTCGTAGGGATGTCAGTTGAGTAGCAGCCAGCATGGGAATCGATGTCCAGGTTGGAACTGTTGTATATATAGGTGTTATGAAAATTGATGAAAATAATGAAAATTAAATGAAATTTGCATAATTTTTCCTAAATTATGTTAATGTATGTAATTATGTGCATAAATTATGCTGATTTGAGAGATCATATTAATTTATGCGAGTGGGCGTGGTTATGATAATGCAGGTCGTTATGATAAATAGGTCGAGCCTCGGTGACGAGGATTGTGTTATGAATTTGAACAACGCGATTAATCGTATGCAGTTCTGTAGGTGTTGTGAGCACGAATGAGAGAGAGTCGATTCGACTCTGCTCTTTAATTCCGTATTATCGATAAGGATACGATTACTCTCGATTGAACATTATGAATTATGTGTGTTATGGATTATGTGTGGTGATAGTGTGCTTATGATAGGTCCCCAGGATTCAGACCTCATACGCAGAACAATATGCATAATTTCAGGAAGAATCACACACAAACCTGCTTTAATCAATTTTATTTTCTAGCTAACTTTAATTTTGTATAATATGAAAACTCAATCTCGGGATTTTGGAATTTCAACACAGCGTTAACATGATACCATCACGATTGCGTTGTTTCACCTCGATAGCGGCACCTGTGGTTAATTGAGAGAGAGATTAAACATGCATAACTATTCTATCAAACCTTAACTATATTATATGCGAATTCGTATACTTGAATTATTACACAAGACGGCACTCGGTCTTTGATTCGTATCCAATCCTTAACACATTCTGATATGCGAAATTATTATGCTTGAAATCGTCAGCACAGTACCACGGCGATGTTCGTTCATTGATTCATCAACGATTATGGAATTAAAGCGTTCGACTGAAATAATTCTGATTGCCTCATCAACGTAACTCAATGGGTGGCGATGTTTTTCGTTATCAGCTAATAGTTGACGCAGTTATCATGAGTCTTGTATGTTTAATGGGAGGGTTGTTGATTTCTTGCGTTGAGCAAACGCCTAGGTTGATTTCCTTGTCAAAAAAAAATGTTTGTTCGTTGTGTAGCGGTGGGGGAGTGAGAAGGGAGTGTGGGGGAGGGGCATACGAACGACTGCCAGTTTCTGTCCACCGCTGGCTGGATGAGTCAGCACGACGCTCGCCGTCGTTGCGCCGATGGGTGTTGAGTGCGGGGCCGCTGCCCTCTCAGCGCTGGTGACGCGAAGTTGCGCGCTGTGGCACGCTGGTGGCACGCTGCTGGCACGCGCTGGTGCTGATGGCACGCTGGTGGCACGCGCTCCCTCTCCTTGAAGATGCGCGAACGTGCCCGTGCTGGTTCGCTGACAGCAGTTTCCTCCACTGCTGGATGAGCTGCTGCACGCTCTTGCTTGGCGTTGCTGGCCGCGCTCTTTCCGCTGCTGTAGTATCTGACGCTGCGCTCGCGGGCGACAGGTCAAGTTTTCTTCTGCTGAGTGAGCCGAGTCGCACGTGCTCTCTTTGTTGAAGTTGTTGGCGGCTCTCTGACAGCAGGTTTCCTCCACTGCCGTATGACTCAAGTCGCACGCGCTTGGTCGCTGGTTTGCTGAAGTTGTTGGCGGCTGTCCAAGCTTTTCCGCTGCTGGTTGAGCCACGTTGCACGCTCTCTCCCTGTGGAGATGCTCGAGCGCTCTCAGCGCTGATTCGCTGATAGCAGTTTCTCTCCACTGCTGTATGACTCAATTTCGTTGATACATGGCGACTCATGCGATCCTCGCTACTCAGCAAGGCTCGGAGCCAGCCGCTCCATGCGACTGCTCGTCCTGTGGACGTCTTGACTCGCTGATCTGTCTTGACTCTTGACTGTTGACTGACTTTTGAAAATGCGGCTGACCGTTATATTCAAAGACAATTCTCTCCACGCTGTGGAAAAGGTGGGGGGGGGGGCGTGGTCTGTTTGTGTGTGAGTTCGTGTGTGTACAGATGGCTCCTGCGTTAACGATCTGTTTGCCCTGGCGTGAAATTCCTCTCTCGCGCTCTGCGGGAGAGACAAAGGTGGTCGGGAGCACCTATCTCTTTATACTTTCGACTTTATATTTCTCATACCATTTGGTTCCATGTTCGCCAAGACTCGTGTTTGTAACTACGTCCTCCCGACACCCCTCTCGGGTTACCGAGGTTCGCATTGTTATGATGGAATTATTAAAAAGAAAAATAATTTTCATCCTGAGTTTAAGAGGTCCGTTTCTTGATTGGTGAAATCCATATCCCTTGGTTCTGTATGGTTCTATAATGGAATATCGTTTAAGGTTAACACATTATTAATGTTATATTGCAATTTCTTTAAAACTTTATTTGCCTGGTTGCCATGTGAGGGGTGGGGTGTGTCTCCTCATCAAACCCGGCCGGCTTTTCCAGATGGCCCCTTGTGATAAGGTGTGATTCTTGCTTCTCCGTGCTGCGAGAGAGACAAAGGTGGTCGGGGTTGCTTGGGATATTGTTTAAACTCTTTCGCAAGTTTGCCCGTTGTCTCATTCCTTCTCGAAAACCTTTGATGTGACTCTGTATTTTGTCTCCAAGCTTTGTTTTAACAGTAAAAGTATTAATGGTGAAAATCATTTGATAGCGAATTAATTATTGGAGAATAATTCACTGATGTATCTGGTGGCCTGGTCTTAATTGGAGTGAGCGTGAGGACCGCTAACTTTAGCTTTTTCTTGTTATTGCATTTAAAATTTTACCCGTTATTAAAAAAAAAATGCTTTAACCCGTGGGCGTCCTCATTTCTGGCTTGCGGAGGGCTTCCCTCTGCGTGACCTCCCTTAGGGCACATTAAACTCTTGTTCATCTGGAGATCTTCGCAGATAGCTGCTAACATCCTCGCCTCGAGAGTTTTATTATTTCTTTATTTATTAATAGCCTGTTTATGACCGACATCTGGTTTTTTGTGTGCCTGGCTTACGGGTTTTATTGATTATTTTTTTCGTTTGTAAAAAATATATGTAACGGCAAATATTATTGTTAATATCAATTTTGGAAAAGGCTCATATGCAACAACAGCGCTGGAGTGAAAAAAGCCACGCGCAGATCACGACCTTTAAGCTGTGTGAGAAGAAACAAAGCGCCTTGACAAAGGAATTAGCATAGAATTTAGCATTGAAATGGCTAATTGAAATAGCTAAGTTAAAGTATACACATCTGCAGAGGCACCCCTTGACAAAGGAATTAGCATAGAATTTAGCATTTAAATAGCTGAGTGATGTTCTGTTTGAGAGGAGACCTGATGGCTCATTGGGGCATTCTGTCTACAGGAAACCCACCCACACAGATTCCTACTTGAAACCTGATTCCCACCACCACCCAGCCCAAAATAATTCTCTCATCAAAACTTTATACCATAGTGCTCATTGCATTTCGGACCAACACCACCTGACCAGTGAATTAAAACATGTACACCTGGCCCTCAAAAGGAATGGTTACTCTGACCGTACCATCCGCCAAGCTTTTTCTCCCTCCATACAGAAACAACCACTTGATACTCCGGTCAAAACCATCACACTACCATATATAGCAGGCGTTACTAAAAAGATTTCCAAAATTCTAAACAAACACAAGATCCAGGTCCGGTTCAATACAGTACACAAAATTCGTGATCTGATCCCATCCGTGAAGGATGTCATTCCTGACTTACAGTACCCCGGGGTTTACAAATTGAGTTGTACCTGCGGTGATTGCTATATCGGGGAGACAAGGCGACATGTCTCTGACCGAATTCGCGAGCACAAATCAGATTTGAAACACGGCAAAACGAATTCTTCTGCCGTGGCTGATCACTGTTACAACGCTGTGGGTGATCACGATATAATTTTCTCCCGATACCAAGGTTCTTTGCAAACCCACGGGTTTTTATCAGAGATTTGTTCACAAGGCAATTCAGATCTACAAACACAGACAATTTCAACCGAGAAGATGGTTTCAAATTAAGCAACCATTGGAAAGATATTCTAAATCGAACTAAGCATTAAACTAATTTCAATGGTACAGTATATTTTTCAAGTAGTGGTACCCCAAACTTTCGCAGCTCTTATAAATTCCCTTTTCACACCATCAATAGGTAAACTCCCACTCCCCCCCCCCGCGCCAAACGGCAAGTCCACCGGCACGTACACAACCTCTTTTCTAAAATCGGCCAATCAAATGCTAATTTTTATGCTAATTTCTTTGTCAGGACACCTTGTTTGCTCGCATACAGTTTAAAGGTCCGCGGTCTGAGCGTGGTTGTGTTTTGCTAAATTCTCCTGTTTGATTTGTACTAGGTGCCTCGGTGAATGTATATGCTCTGACTTTAACATAGCTATTTCTGTGACCAGTTACAAGCTAATCACTTAGCTATTTCAATGCTAAATTCTATGCTAATTCCTTTGTCAAGGGGTGCCTCTGCGGATGTGTATACTTTAACTTAGATATTTCAATGAGCCATTTCAATGCTAAATTATATGCTAATTCCTTTGTCAAGGCGCTTTGTTTCTTCTCACACAGCTTAAAGGTCGTGATCTGAGCGTGGCTTTTTTCACTCCAGCGCTGTTCTCCACACAGTCTCGTCCCTTCACCTGATGAAGGCCGTGTTGTGGCCGAAACGTCGTGATTTTTGTTATTTTATTTTTTTACCTACGTGACTTTACCCAATAGAACCAAAGAGTATGGATCCTAGCAGTCACGAAAGCTTTAAATCTAGAACTGTGATTCCATTTGCAAGTAAACTCACATTTCAACAACGAGGGTTGAAAGCATTAAGCATTAGCTCTGTCTGCATGTCTGCTCTGTTGTAAAGATGATGCAATATGAACACAATTGTAGTACAACAGCTCTGTTGCTGTTAGGGACCTAACAATGTTGAAAACTGCCAAAATTTATTACACGGCCCACTCATGGTCCAGAGCAGAACTCGGTACCACCTAAGGTAGCAACACTTTAGTCGTACCCATTTATTTGGATGGAAAATGAAAGTAAATTACTTGATAGTCTCACTCATTGAATTTGTTTATCACTGGCCACGTAGATAAATTGCAACTGCTCAACTTAGGCCACCTCACGTGGTACCGACAAAGGAGACATCTCATGGGCTATGAAAAAATAAGAATAGGTTGTATCCTTTCTGGCAATAAAACAGATCTTAAGATTCATTGAAAAAGGTTTCTGTTTGGTGTTTGAACATCTAAACACCCGTTTTGTTGCCAAAAAAGGATCAAATCTCTTCTTATTTTGTCATACTTTGATACCGGCAAAACGGTCTCATTTTGAAGCGTCTCATGGACTATTGGATGGGGAGAAAAAAAACGGCGCTAAAAGTCAGTGCCGACCTCTCCTGTTGTGCCCAATGACGTCATCACGGGCGAAGTTCACCGCGCGAAGTCAAACGCCGCCTCGTGAGCGCCGCTCGAAACGCAAAATCATCGCTCGGTGAACATTTCTGAGGACAAACAAACGCATGCCGGGAACCATGTGAGTTTGTGTTTCTTGTTTCCTCTGCGCAATGTGGGGGAGGGCTTCATCCAGCAGTGGATTGACAAAAGCGCTGAATGCATACTGCACAGGCTACGCTAATGTCACATTTAGGCCCACGGACCGAACAAACGCGTCTCTCTTTCTCCATCCGTCTCCACTCTCTCTCTCTTCCTCTCTTCACGGCTGGCCTTTAGGTTTGGGCCGAGCGAGTTCCTGCCGGGGATTTGGCTTTTCAGGAGCTGATTCCCCCCGTGGCTTTGTCGGCACGAGGCGACCGCGCGGAGTGTCAAGGGCTCCACCGGGCCCCAAGCCGCTGCCCCATCACCACCGTAGTAGCCAAACCACCGGTGCTCGGCATGGCCTATATGAAGGTCTTGCCGGACCGCATTTTGCGCACGGGGTACAACATCGTCCAGGAGAACGGACAGAGGAAGTTCGGACCGCCGCCCGACTGGCAGGGGCCCCCTCCCGCCCGTGGCTGCGAGGTGTTTCTGGGGAGGATCCCGCGCGACCTCTACGAGGATGAGCTGGTGCCCATGCTGGAGACGGTGGGGAAGCTCTACCAGCTCCGCCTCATGATGGATTATAGCGGAGAGAACCGCGGCTACGCGTTCGCTACCTACGCCACGCACGCCGAAGCCACGGATGCCGTCAAGAAACTCAACAAATTAGAGATCCGTCCCGGACGCCGCATTGGAGTCTGCTTCAGCATGGACAATCGCCGCCTCTTCATTGGGGGGCTGCCAAAGGACAAGAAGCGAGCGGAGGTGATGATGGCGATGAGCGGTGCCACGGAGGGCGTGGTGGACGTCACGATGAGCGTCTGTTACTGGGACAAAACCCTCAACCGAGGCTACGCATTCATCGAGTACGGGAGCCATCACGCGGCCGCCATGGCCCGGAAGAAGCTCCTACGAATCAACTTCCAGCTATGGGGCCGGACCATCAAGGTGGACTGGGCCATCCCGGAGTGGGACACGGTGGCTGCGGCTGCGACAACGGAAGACGAGGAGGAGAAGGAGGCGGCGGTGCCAGACCTGCCGGAGCCGGAGTGCACGGGCACCGGCAAAGCCGCACACAGCCTGTTTGAGGGCTGGGGGGCACGCACGCGCCTGTGGTGGGTACCTCTCCACCTGCGGCCCATGCCCATTGCTCTCGAGGCGCTGCCGGAGGCGGCCATGCTGTCGTGGGCAGGGCGGTTGCGGATGCTGTGCCGGACCGCCGGCATCAGCTACCCAATCTTCGAGCTGCACGCTTACTCGGGGCCCGGGATGCCCGCGGGCCTCCTCTATAAAGTGTCGATTCCCGGGGTGGGAGAAGGCGCCGACATCTTCCCCGAATTTCTGAGCTCCAGCGAGGAGGGAGCATGGGAGGTGGCATGTCAGCTCGCCTACAACATCCTCAGCAAGGCGAATCCTCTGAGAATGTGGCCAGAGGCGTGGCTAGGCCCCGCCTCCAGCCACGCCCTCTCGTGGAACCTTTCGCAAAGGTTACCGGAGTAACTCGGCTAGCCCCACCTGTTGCCTTTGCCCCAGATGCGCCTCCTTCCCTGATTGGTTGTTACCTCTGTGGCCGTACCCGTGAAGCCCTTGCCAGGCCAGCGGGTGTCACCCTGTCATGTCAGCAGGTGTCACCCTGTCATGTCAGCAGGTGTCACCCTGTGATGTCAGCAGGTGTCACCCTGTGATGTCAGCAGGTGTCACCCTGTCATGTCAGCAGGTGTCACCCTGTGATGTCAGCAGGTGTCACCCTGTCATGTCAGCAGGTGTCACCCTGTGATGTCAGCAGGTGTCACCCTGTCATGTCAGCAGGTGTCACCCTGTCATTGCACTTTAATGAAAACCGACAACAGAATCCTTGAAGAAAAAACAAATTCAGGTGTTTGACATGTCAACGCCATTTCGTTTTGAAAATGTACGGGAGAAAAATATATTTTGTTCACATCGCATTCTGTTTTGTCAATAATCTCTGTAACGTGCGCCTCCTCTGGAAGCCATGCATTAACCCCTTTCTGTCTCAATTTTATTCCCAGCATGCAATTCTCCAAGCCTCAGATTTTGTAACATTTCGCACAACTTTAATCCTGGTAGATATATTATTTTCTTTAAAAACACAAGCATTATATTTAGTCTATTGCATGGCTAATGTATTCTAAGTAAAAATATAAATTGTATTAAACCAATGTTAGATCATCGCTATGATAAATATATTTCTACCATACAATATACAAATCTACATTGTGCTAATGTTTCAATTCTACTTTTATTAACTTACAAATATATATAGTCTAGGACACATTTTCAAAGGAATATTTTCATGTACCCAGACAATATTTGCACGTGCCCACATAAAAAAACTTGCAGACTGCATACGTAGCTACGACAACAGAATCCTTGAAAAAACGAATTCAGGTGTTTGACATGTCAACGCCATTTCGTTTTGAAAATGTAGGGGAGAAAAAATATATATTGTTCACATCGCATTCTGATGTCAAAACATTTGATTCTTTATAAAATTGAAAAACCCTTGAACAACTTTGCTGCACATGGAGATGTCCGTGCACCGCCTCGTTTCCACAGCCTCTATCCCGGTGCCATTTGTATTTCATGCACATACCGCTGTTAAGAGTTTGATGTTTTATTGATTTTCAATTTTGGTGGTTTTTTGCTGTAATGTTTTTTTGTTACTTTTTTAGTGGAAATAAAGTCCTGAAAAGTCTCTTCCTCTCTCTTTCTCCACTCTCTCGGCCGAGTCTCTGCCACTTTTGGTTCTGAGTGTCGCATGCTTGGGATCCTTCTTTCCCTCCTCTGTGGATTTAATTTGATTTGCTGATTTACACGTCAACATATTTCAGACTTTTTCCTAATCATTGCCAACGTTTCCATGGCCATGCACTTTAAAGTAACTTATTACCTTTTACCACAGCATCATAATATAATTTTCCTGGATCATCGCCTTCATAGCTTTGATCAATGACCAATGGTTTACTGGTTCGTTTTTGTATTTACTTATGCCACCGTCTTTCCCCGTGGGACCATGTGGCGTGAAGTTGTGTCGCACATAAACAGAATCGGTGCACATCACGATTTTCCGTACTCGACTGTCAGTTGCCATCCCCGGGGCGATGTGCACATTTGTCGACTCGGCGAATCGATTTGATTTCGGGGCCCCGTTGGGTCGCCCCTTTTGTGCTTTTGCGTGAGCCGGATTTCAACGCAATTCCTGATCCGCTGTGGTGCCACGGTCTCGGAGCAACTCTGCCATCGCCTCGACTCCCCCATGCCCCCCCACACCGAGCACGCACCTGCAGCGCGCGCACGTAGCGTCCTGGCGGGGGATTGCCCGGCACGACGGGTTTTCATCCGAAGGGTCTCTGGGATGAAAGTCCCGCGGTTTCCCGGTGCCAGGAGAATGGCCGACCCTCGCGGAGCGAGTCACATTGCGGCGCCCCTGAGTTGGCTTCAAATTGTTTGGGCACGCGAAGTTTCGCCGGGTCGGCGGCGACGAGTCGCACGCGACGCTCCCCGCCTTCTCGAGCCGCTCGCGGCATCCGTGCGACACCGGCGAGCGCCGCTACGAGGCGGCGATAGGCAAAGTTCCCTTTCGTCTTCGTCCCTCCGACTCTCACGGCGTCCGCGCGACGCCGTGAGCACGGCCGCGAAGTACGTGATGGGGCGTGCGAGCATTTGCGGACTTGGGTAGCGGTAGGCCTAGGGTCGGCTCGTAGAATATTCCCTCCGGGCGGTGCGGGGTTTGCGCCACGAATAAAAGTTAGCAGAGAGCATCGGTGTGGTGCGCGTGTGATTCCCGTGCGGAGCGGCTCCGTGGGCGGATGCGCGGCGAGAGCGAGGGCGGAGCCGTGGCCGGAGCTCGCGCGTTGAGATCATCGCCCGTCGGCGTGGACGCGAGTGGGCCGCCGCGTGCTGCGTCAGCGTCAGCCGTAGTGGGCGCGCGGCGTGCACGGACGCGCGTTGAGATAATCGCCCGCAGGTGCGAGACCGTTCGGGCCCCGTGTTAACGACGGCTGCGGTGTGCGCGGATGCTCGTGGAGGTCATCGCTCGCCGGTGTAGGCGCTAGCGTGCCGCTGTCCGCTGCGTTAGCGATAGCCGCGGTGCGCACGGGGGTGCGTGGGTTTACTCCGTGCGGCCGTGAGCCAGCAGCACGAGTCTGTCCCTCGGAGAGGGCGCTAGCGCGGGGGGCCGATCGCTCGGTCGGCGGGGGCCCGGCGGGAGCCGACCGACGCGGTGGAGGAGGCGGCGGAAGGGGCGGACGTCGCGCCCCACCTGCCCAGCGAGGGCGGTGGGGTGGACGTCGGCCCCCACACCGCCATGGCCCTGTACACGTTAAAGTATTGAGCACAAACTCAAGGAGCAGGGAAAATGGTAATGTTGCTTGGATTTAATTTTAATATCATTGCAACTGTATAGTTTTGATATGTTTTATTGAAAAAACATTCACGTGCATTGGCATGTCCCTCTGTCTCAAACATTAATAATGTATCATCTGCAAATGTCCTTTAGCAATGTAAATGTTTGTTCAACATTGGTATGCAGCTTGAAGAATGATGGAGTCTTATAACTGAAGACACTTCGGATTTTCAATCAAAATTTACAAATAATCCACTCTACCATAAACATGCTACATTCCAGCTAAAGTATAGTAGTATATTACTGTAAAGTAGTATGGTGTATAGCACAGATATTTCGTACAAACCCAGTGAGATGGGAGTGCTGCTTTGATGTATTACGCTTGGATCCGATCTCATGGGTTCAATTCAGGCTAACCCCTAAGGGTACAATTTTATTTTTACAGTTTCAATCGGACCAAGTACCTGGGGAGGTTTATCCCAAGTCAAGGTGGCTTAAAATCTGCCATGCTGAAATAAAATAGCTGGACGTTATTGCTTCTGACGTGAGTGCAGGACTCGCTATCCATGCCAAGGTGCGGAGGCTCATTTTGGCGACCAAAGGAATTCCGAATGCATGTTACAATAACGTTCATTTCAGATGACTGGATTCATTGGTAGAGTGCTCCAACTTGGGCAGAGATATCTGGCTGGAAAGTGATGTGGTTAAAACGTTTGTCTCGCAGTTTTAAAGGTTGCAATTTCAAAATACAGTTTGGGCATCAGAGCTCAATAAATTGAGTACTACTCTGTGTGAGGTTAACAGGAGTCATCCAATGGAGAGACTGGGCTACGCCATATAAATGTGGAATTTACATCAGTTGACAGGTCAAACGTACTCTTTGTCCTTTTTGGTCACATTATTATAGGCTAGTGGTGTTTGTGTGTTTTAATCACAGAGATGGGGGGGGGCATTGCACCTCGCTACACCCATCCACTGCTGACGGTAGAGGTTGTGTCTGTGTGTATACACAGACACAGTGTAAACACACACAGTGTACACACACACACATTGTACACACACACAGTGTAAACACACACACAGTGTACACACACACAGATTGTACACACACAGAGTGTACACACACAGTGTACACACACTGTACACACATACACACAGTGTACACACACACAGTGTACACACACACAGTGTACACACACACATAGTGTAAACACACACAGTGTACACAGACACAGTGTACACACACACAGTGTACACACACACAGTGTATACACACACAGTGTACACACACACAGTGTACACACACACAGTGTATACACAATAATGTCCACGTTGTTGTAGCTGAGCCCACACACCCAAGGGAGGGAGCAATGGAAAATGAATCTAAATCAACGTAAACTCCAATCCCGCTCTGTGACGTCACCACTCAGCATTACTTCATCGGCGTGAAACGCCAGGGGGAGGTGTACCTTGCTAGTGACGTCATGTCACCAAGGTATTCCACTGTGCTCTTGAGCGTGACGTCACTTTGCGCTTGGGTCACTGCCGATTGCGTTCCAGTGCCAATCCTTATTTGGGCAAAGCTACGCCCAGTCACTGGCGGCTCATTAACATAATGTACTCGTTAAAGCCCTCGCGAGTTTATTGCGACGAGTTCATTGCCCACGACACATGGGACGAGTAACATTAACATAATTTATTCATTCTCTAATTTAGTTACGGAGCCGCTCATTGTGGGAGGAACGTATCTCGTTCTCCGGACGTGACGTCACGTCACCTGCTACCGTGTGACGTCACGATCTAAACAGGAAGCTATCGCTTCCTGCACTGAAATCCGAGGTGAGAAATTCTCATTGTGGTTGTTGTGGTGGTGGTTTTGGTGGTTGTTGTTTACCAAGGTAGAGCCTCTCTCGTAGGGATGTCAGTTGAGTAGCAGCGAGCATGGGAATCGATGTCCAGGTTGTAACTTTACAACGCGGGGCCTAGCCACGCGGGGCCTTGCCTTCTGCCCTCGCCTGATTGCATTTACTTTAATTATCTCGCTTAAGTTTAACTTGTCTTCACCCGGCTCGTCACTTTGTAACTTTGTTTTATTGTAAATATTCACGCAGTTTTTATTTTCTTTTGTTAGCAGGCCAAGCCCGCTTGAGCTGCTATACCGCTCTTGTTATCAGAAGCGACCTGCCCACAACAACACAAGGTGAGGCTTTGTCAACGTGTGTGAATGTTTTGACTTAAAACTTTGGTGACTGCAGGAATTAATATTTTTGGTTCTTTCGGTAAAGTCGCATAGATAGAAAATTTAATGAAAATAACAGAAAATAAAAATAATTTAAAAAATTGTAAATAAAGCTAAAAAAACTGACGTCGTTTTGATCGCAACACAAGTGGTCTTAATTTAATGTAATTGTATTATCTGTTATTGTTATTTTCTGTCTACGTAACTTTGCTGAAAGAAACAAGAATACGTGTGTCAATGTCTATCGGTCAAAGACACTATACGGAGAGATGTGCAAACTCCAAATATACCGCAGGCGTCACGGTCGGGATCAAACCCACGACTTCCTGTACACCAGGTGAGGTAGTTAACATCTCACCACGGAGAGAGACACGCAAACTCCAGTTAGCCTCGGCTATGTTCGTTGATCCTCGATTAATTACTTGGTGTAGTGAGGAAGCATTAATGTTGAGCAGATGAAGGTGGCCAGGCATGATTCTGGACACGCCACCGCCAGTGTGTGACAGTGTCAAGTTTGTGTTTGCAGTAAAGTCTATCAACTCTATTGAACACGGAGGTTATATCAAAACAATAGTTTACTTTTGTTTTCCTCTGGAACTCTTTGTAAGAATGGAAACAGGAGGTGAACACAGCACGCACATGCAGCTGAAGTCGGAACTGTTCATCCAGGCATTCAAGGACATCTGAGCCTGGATTCACACCTCTAAGTTGCGATTGAACATTAATTTATGAATTTCTGCCTAACACAAATAGTATTGTTTTCAACACCCTTTGCTATGTCAGCTGAATTTAGCTCTCATAAATATTCCTTTTGTAGCCAGACAGCTGAAATTGTGTGCTCGGAGTTTTGGGTGAACATTAAGGGCTTCCAGGCATGTTTATAACCATTTGCCCTCTCATTGTGTGCCATAATAGCCCATGTGATGAATTTGGGACACTTTTCCACTATATCATGAATATATGAATAAGTATAGACACACGTGTTACTGTGTATGTATGCTTTCCTCTGTGCATCGATACTGACGTGTAGATGGTGTGGATATTTTTTTCTGTCTGCAGCTGACGCTTCCTCTGCAGAATTGGTCTGATGGAGCAAATGCACTCAGCGCAGCTCGGTAGGACAAGTCAACAATGCGACTGGTGTGCATACAGCACGGATCGGACTGGAGATTTGACACGGCACAAGAGAACTCACACAGGAGAGAAACCCTTCAAGTGCAGTGTGTGTGGGAAGGCGTTTGCAGATTCATCTACTCTTGTAGCACACCAGAGAACACACACGGGAGAGAAACCCTTCAAGTGCAGTGTGTGTGGGAAGGCATTTTCACGGTCATCTGCTCTTGTAACACACCAGAGAACACACACGGGAGAGAAACCCTTCAAGTGCAGTGTGTGTATGAAGGCGTTTGCACATTCATGTACTCTTGTAGCACACCAGAGAACACACACAGGAGAGAAACCCTTCAAGTGCAGTGTGTGTGGAAAGGCGTTTGCATATTCATCTGCTCTTGTAATACACCAGAGGACACACACAGGAGAGAAACCCTTCAAGTGCAGTGTGTGCTTGAAGGCGTTTCACGTTCATCTCTTCTTGTAGAACACCAGAGAACACACACGGGAGAGAAACCCTTCAAGTGCAGTGTGTGTGGGAAGGCATTTTCACGGTCATCTGCTCTTGTAACACACCAGAGAACACACACGGGAGAGAAACCCTTCAAGTGCAGTGTGTGTGGGAAGGCATTTTCAGATTTATCTACTCTTAAAAAACACCAGAGAACACACACAGGAGAGAAACCCTTCAAGTGCAGTGTGTGTGGGAAGGCATTTTCACATTTATCTACTCTTAAAAAACACCAGAGAACACACACAGGAGAGAAACCCTTCAAGTGCAGTGTGTGCTTGAAGGCGTTTCCACGTTCATCTCTTCTTGTAGAACACCAGAGAACACACACGGGAGAGAAACCCTTCAAGTGCAGTGTGTGTGGGAAGGCATTTTCACGGTCATCTGCTCTTGTAACACACCAGAGAACACACACGGGAGAGAAACCCTTCAAGTGCAGTGTGTGTGTGAAGGCGTTTGCACATTCATGTACTCTTGTAGCACACCAGAGAACACACACAGGAGAGAAACCCTTCAAGTGCAGTGTGTGTGGAAAGGCGTTTGCATATTCATCTGCTCTTGTAATACACCAGAGGACACACACAGGAGAGAAACCCTTCAAGTGCAGTGTGTGCTTGAAGGCGTTTCCACGTTCATCTCTTCTTGTAGAACACCAGAGAACACACACAGGAGAGAAACCCTTCAAGTGCAGTGTGTGCGTGAAGGCATTTGCACGTTCATCTCTTGTAGTACACCAGAGAACACACACGGGAGAGAAACCCTTCAAGTGCAGTGTGTGTGGGAAGGCGTTTGCAGATTCATCAAATCTTCAAGTACACCAGAGAACACAGAAGCATCAGAAGATCTGCAAGGAGTGGAGTCTGAAATCCACTTGTGAAAGTCAAAGTGCCACCATGAGCCCATCCCTCATTAAACAAGAACCGGAAGAAAATTCCAGCTTGGACACTTTTAAAGGTATCGAGGTGAAATATGAAGAGGTGATGGTGAAGAGGGAAGAAGTGATGGTGAAGAGCGAAGAAGTGAAGGTGAAATGTGAAGAAGTGATGGTGAAATGTGAAGAAGTGAAGGTGAAATGTGAAGATGAAGATTCAACTCCAAAATGGGACCTTCTAATCGATGGAGGCAACGTGAAGCAGGAGGAGAATTCTGACTGTGAGGCAGAGCGAGGCAACTCTCAGCAGTTTGTGGAAGTGGAGGTGTGGGTGGACTTCCTAGACAATACAAAGTCAAGTGGAGACCCGGTAGATGTGTAAGCCAGAGACGATGTCGCTCCAATAGATGCACCTTTGTCACAGGCCTTTAATGACAAGAATGTGAAGTTGAACACTCAATTCCTAGGTTTAACCTGCAGAGTAAGAGTGAGCGGCCAGTCTTTGTGGACCTGTGGGTTGGGTCAATCTCTGACCAGGAGCGAGAGCCAATACGCTCCCAAGCATTCACGATGTTCTAATGATAATTGCTTTTACATGGTGCTTGCTTAATCGCCTCGGCAACTCGGAGTTTCGTATCTCGTCTGAGATACTCGAAGAGCATCCCCAGGTAGCAGCTGCCCCTGTGTGGCACAAGGTGGTGGCCCTGCACCGGCCTGCATGTGGACAAGAGCCTGTCAGTAGGGGGCGATGATTGATGCATCATCTCAGTTGTGTAGTTTGTCGGCAATCTTGATTCGAAGCTTTTGTGACTGCAGGAATCCACACTCTCAAGTTATTTCGGTAAAGTCACCACGTGGGTAGAAACATAACAGATCACGGCGTTTATATCACAACACAAGCAATCGTCATCAGGTGGGACAACCACAGCAAGAAGAAGACGCTGAAGTAGGCGCCTACTTCAGCAGTTTTGTCTTGCTGCTGTGGTTGTCCCACCTGATGACGATTGTTTGTGTTGCGATCTAAACTCCGTGATCTATTATTTGTTGGCAATGTTTAGAATTTGCTACATTTTGACCCAGATGCAAGCATGCAATGGCCTACTCGTTTTGAATGACACTACAATAGTTTGTTGTACATACACTGTTAAGCAGGCGGTGCGTATTTTTAAAATAGCTTCTTAATACGATGTAACCTGATGCAGTATATTTCACTGCAGTAATTCAATTTTGTTAATATGCCTGTCAATAATTACGAATGAATACTTCTCTGTGCGTATTTTAAATGTTATTCTTTTATAAGGTGATGTTGATATCGAAAACTGACACATAACTGGCATGCCATAAATAGGAAATTAACTCTGCTTATTCGAATCAATGTATTCGTATATATGTTGATAAACTGTTTCAAGCAGATTGTCTCTAACGGCGACTACAGGGACCACGTGATTGTTTAAAAATGTATTTGATTATAACTATAATTGCCTACAATTCGTCATGTGTAGCTTATTTAGACTATAATTTATTCACTACCCAAAATGTATTTACTTGAAAACAGAGCTGATATTTGTAAGCAATGTCTTTGTTATTTTTACGTTTGAAAACAAATATTTGCACAAATTTAACTTGTTCAGATACAAGGTGAATTCACAAGGCTTGGTAAAAAATCCAATATTTCAGAATTTTGCCTTAACGGAGAATATTTTTTTTAAATGTTGGTAAAAATAAAGATTCAGAAGTATATATTGTGCTGTGTCTACAATTTTACTGTAAAGTGGAATTGGTAAAAAAAATGATGGTTCAATGAGCCACTCTGTCTACGGTAAAGCTACCCATACGGATGCTTACCTGAAACCGGATTCCCACCACCATCCCAGAAGAATTCCCTCATCAAGACTCTGCACCATAGAGCCCAATGCATATCCGACCAGGAACACATAGCCAGTGAACTCAAGCACGTACACCAAGCTCTTAAGGCTAATGGTTACTCCGACTACACAATCCGCAAAGCTATCACTCCAACCATGAAGAAGGACCCTCTTGAGGAGACTTTCAAAACCATCACTTTACCCTACATTGCGGGGATCACAAAAGAGATCTCCAAAATCTTGACTAAAGACAAGATCCAGTTCCGTTTCAACACATTACATAAAATCCGTGATCTGGTTCCGTCTGTAAAAGATGTGATTCCGGACATACAGTACCCTGGCGTCTACAAACTAAGTTGCCTCTGTGGTAGTAGTTACATTGGAGAAACTAAACGACATGTCTCGGACCTCATTCGTGAACAGAATGCAGACCTAAAAAACGGTAGGACCAACACCTCGGCCGTGGCAGATCACTGTTATTATTCAGTAGGCTCACATGACATTGACTTCTCCAAGACGGAGGTTCTTTGCAATCCATCTGGCTACCATGAGAGATTCGTTCATGAGGCTATCCACATATACACAGAGACAATTTCAACCGAGAGGAAGGAATTCTGGCTTAGCAATCATTGGAAGGATTTGATAAACCATTTCGGGTCTTAAATGATTGTTCACACTTATGGTGGCTTTCAGACCGCATCCATTATTTTCGTCTCCCCCCTCCTCTATCCCGAACATAGATGGGCTCGTCCATCTGAATGACTGTCAAATCGCTCTCCGTGGTGCTAACGTTAAAAAAACGCCACTTTTTTCAAATTTTCTTGCTGTGGTTTTCACACCTGATGATGAATGCTTGTGTTGCAGTCGACACGTTGAGAATTTTTATTTTATATTTTTATTATTTTTCTTGTGGTTTTCACACCTGACGACGATTGCTTGTGTTGCAGTTGAAACGTCGTGAGAATTGTATTGTTTTATATTTTTATTATTGTATTATTTCCCTTCTACGTGGTGACTTTACCGAAAGAACCAAGAACATGAATTCCTAGCAGTCACGAAAGCTTAAAATCAAAATTTATTTTTACTTCGTTAACACCTTTCACGTTCGCACGCCGCTAATTTTTTGCGACAAGAGGTTTCATTACCACAGGTTACACGTGCAGTGGGTCCAAGACGAGGCGAGACGGTTCGCTGGAGGCAACACGTTTATTCAACAAAGGAACCACAGCACAGAGGGGTGACGACCCCTCACAGCCGATAACCTCAGGAGGCAGTCCCTCCACACTACGGTGCCCTTACTCTGGTTCTAGCGCTAACCCTACACTGGTTATGTCTGAACCCGACCCTAGCCAGGGTCACTGGGCTCTTCGCTTCAGGGTCTTCAGGGTAGCGCTCAGAGACTTCTTCAGAGCTTCAGGTGGACGAGGACCGCCAAACCCGTTCAGGGGTCCGGCTTTTATCCCCGTTCAAGGGTCTCTCCGCCCCTGGCCAAGCCTTCTGGAACTCTCTAGGGGGCCCTGGAACATCCCCCAGCCCCCCCCCCCCCCATCTTGGGGTCTGGGGGCCCTGTTCGTCACACCTGGTCTGTACACCACCCCCTGCTGACACATGTCCGCTATTACAGGTCAGCTCCCGTGGTAATACGCATACAGCCCAACAATGGCGTTACATCATCCCCCCCCCCCCCTTGTAGCATCCAGGCGTCTGCTACGTTCACAGGAAGCCCTAGACGCATGCACAAATATGCTCAAGGTGCCATGTCATACGTTCAAGCGTATGGATGTCCCCGACTTATTTATTACCTTTACATGTAATCCAGCTTGGCCTGAGATAAAACAAAAATAATAATAACTTTCATTCGGCCAGACACCCAGCCGTCGATACGACTTCACAGCCAGGGTGTTCAGACAAAAGCAAGTCAAATTCATCGAGAGCATTCACTGAGAGTCGTGTTTTTTGGAGAAACGATGCTGGATGTACTCAACTGAGTGGCAGAAACGAGGACTTCCACATCATAGGGGTTTCCCCTTTTTTTGTGGCAAGAAAACTGAAACCTTTTGGCGTCCTCTGGTCGAGCACCAATTGGGTTGAGGCTCTCAAGAAAGCCGTCCCTTGGTGTGGAACAAGCGGTTTCAAGGACAATTCCACATATATATTATCATAGTGCGTGTTTTTTGCTTGCATTTTGACTGCAGGTATTGTGGTTAATGCTGTAATATGAATCCTTGTAAAAAGGTTTCAGTTTGTTGCCAGAAAAAAGGGGAAAAACCCCTATTATTATATTTTGGTACTGCCAAAGGAGGTCTAATGATGTAGATGACTTCCCCACGCTCATATTTTAATCTGGCTGAAAGAAAAAAATCATCCAATCCAAATCGATGTTATATCTGTCGAGTTTCGAAATCCAGAGGAAGACCCACCACCCAGTCCCACCTCACCACCCTACACCTCACCACCCAGCCCCTCCTCACCACCCTACACCTCATCTGCTCCTCCTCACCACCCTACACCTCACCACCCAGCCCGTCCTCACCACCCTACACCTCACCACCCAGCCCCTCCTCACCACCCTACACCTCATCTGCTCCTCCTCACCCTGCATCTCCCCTCCAGCTGGTGTATCTCAGCCATGATGTCGTCTATCTGCTTGAGAATCCGGCACTCCTCCACCCTCTTGAGACTCGCCACCCTCTCCTCCTCCTCCACCCCGTCGCCCGACTTGCAGTCGCCATCATCGGCTGCACTGCGTGATCTCCGTAGTCCCCTCCTCCTCCTCCTCTTCTTCTTCTTCCTCCTCCTCGTCTTCCTCTCCTCCTCCTCGTTCTCCTCCTCCTCGTTGTCCGCCGCCTCCTCCTCGTCTCGTGCTCTGTCGACGCTCGGCTGCAGGCGGCTGGCGCGAAACTTCAGCAGCAGCCTGCGGACGCCCCCTGTAGACTCCACCACCTCCTCCTCCTTGTCGTCCCTCCGCTCCTTCACCTCGTCACCCTGCACCACCACCTCCCCCTCCTCCTCCTCGTCGTCCGTCCGCTTCTTCACCTCGTCACCCTCCACCACCACCTCCCCCTCCTCCTCCTCCTCGTCCCTCCGCTCCTTCGCCTCGTCACCCTCCACCACCACCTCCTCCTCCTCCTCGTCCCTCCGCTCCTTCACCTCGTTACCCTCCACCACCACCTCCTCCTCGTCGTCCCTCCGCTCCTTCACCTCGTCATCTACCACCACCTCCTCCTCCTCGTCCCTCCGCTCCTTCGCCTCGTCCCCCTCCACCACCTCCTCCGGCGATGACGACGACGATGATGAAGATGACGACAACGACGATGCGTCCGAGAACGACCAACAGCTGGATGACGACGACGACGCTCTCTGCTGCCGGTATTGTTGCTGAATTTGTTTCCGTCGCTGCCGCTGCTTCTCCAGGGCGCGACCCCGGCGCCTCTCGGTGGGCGGCGGCGGCTCAGCCAGCGGCCGCGGCATCAGCGAGGAGAAGTGGAACGTCGCCCCACGCGGGGCCGAGCGCCGCTTGCCCGCGACCGCCGGCGCCGGTGGCGGCGGCGGCGGCAAAAGAGGAGCCGGCGGTGACGGAGGAGGCGGAGGAGGCGGAGGAGCGCGGCAGGTAGAGGAGCCCGGGCAGGGATCGGGATTCGGTCCCGCCGGGCAATCCGCCGCCGCCACCTCCCGCCGCTTGCTTAGCGGCGACCGCCCGGCCAAAACCTCCTCCTCTTCCTCCTCCGCCTTCATCACCGCCTCGGCCTCCTCTTCCCCTCCTCCTCCTCTCGCTCCGCCTCCTCCTCCTCCGCCCATCCTGCTGCTCGCCCTCCTGCCCACGCCCTGCCACCAAAAGTCGAAGTGTCTCTTCCACGCCGCACGCGGTCCAACCGCGGCCTCCCTGCGTCTCTCCGCCTCCTCCGCCTCCTCCGCCTCCTCCTTGCCCGCCGACTCGTCGGCACCGAGCGCCGGCCCCGACTCTCCGCCGCCGTCTCCGCGCTTCGGGGCGACCCTCGGGCCGATTCCCGGCGTCGGCCGGGTGCCGCCGCCGCCGCGGGAGCTCTCCTGGGGGGGCGCCGCCCCCGCCGGAGTCTCCCGGCAGCGGCGCCCCCCCTCGAGAGCCCGGAACGTCACGGGGCGACGAAGATGACGGTCGTGGCGGGGAGGCCCCGGCGTGGGCCCCGGCCCCCCGGCGTCGTCGTCGTGGAGCGGGCGAGCGACCTTGGAGGGCGCCGCGTGGGACTCGGCTCCTCCTCCTCCGGCGTCGTCCGCGGAGCGCTTGGGCACCCGGATGGGCCAGGAGGAGCGAGCCCTCGCGGAGGGGGCGGCCGTGGCCATGGCCGGGGCCGGGGCCCGGGACGGGGGAGGCCGTCTGGGAGGCCGCTGGTGAGGGGGGAGGGCCGGAGGAGAGGGAGGAGACGCGGGATCAGATTCCAGCATTCAGCACGCAAACGTCCTGGTAGTGGTGGTGGTATTGGTGGTAGCGGTGGTGGCCAGTGATTGTAGTGATGTTGGTAATGGTGGTGGTGATGGTAGTGATTATAGTGTACGGTAGTAGTGGTGGTAATGGTGGTGGTGGTAGTGATGGTAGTGTATGGTAGTAGTGGTGGTAACGGTGGAAGTGGTGGAAGTGGTGGTGGTGCTAGTGGTGGTGGTAGTAGTGGTGGTGTAATGGTGGTGGTAGTGTTGGTGGTAGTAGTGGTGGTAATGGTGGTGGTGTCCGGCAAAACAACCCCCTACCTCCTTGTGGTGCCGGACGGGCAATGCTGCCGTGGGCAGTGCCGGGGGGGAGGGCCAATTCGGATTGGCCTTTCCCCTCATGGCGTTTGTAACCACCACAGTGGCTAAGTGGGGGCTCTGGACAGGTGTGAAGGGCTGGAAACCCCTCCACCTCCAATTAATTACCACTAAACCACGACCACAACATTTTATAAATAAGCTTGTGCCGGAGGCCCCGGGGGGACAGGCGTCTATGACGTCTCCTGACCAAACCCCATTTGGCGGAGCCAGGAGACTGAATCCTTCCTCTCGGGGCTCCTCCAAAAACAACAAAAAAAACACTGCGTGTGGCCACGTGGAATGTTCGAATGCTCACTGCGGAGGAGAGGCTGCCACTCCTCTGTCAAGAGCTGGACCGGTACCGCCTGGATCTCTGTGGTAATAAGGAGGTACTGTGGACCGGCTCTGGCTCCTGCCACCATGAGGGGTGGACAGTCCTCTATACGGGGCAGGAGACTGCCAAACAACAGGGTGTGGCTCTTTTTCTGAATAAAAGAATGAAGGGCTGTGGGAGCGTGGTGATGAGGTGTGGGAAGCTGTAAGCTCCAGGCTACTTTGGGCTCGCCTTCCCATCAACCACAGGCGAGGAGTGGTGGTCATGGTAACTTATGCCCCCACCAAAGACGAACATCCGTGGAGGGATGCAAGCAAGGCCAATGAGTTAAATGCCTTCTATGACCTCCTGTCACAGGTGCTGGCTAAAGTGGCCCCTCGGGATAGAGTCATCTTGTTGGGTGACTTCAATGCCCGAGTTGGTCGTGATGCTGGCACCTGGTCTGGAGTAATTGGAAGGCATCGGGCAGATCAGCTCAATAACAACGGCAGGAGGCTGCTAAATTTTTGTGCAGCCCATGGGCTTGTAATTACCAACACACTGTTCCGGCATCGGAGCATCCACACCACATCATGGATGCATGCCGGGTCCAAGCAAGAACATCTGCTGGACTACATAGTGACGGAACAGCGAATGCGAGCCCATGTCCTTGACACCAGGACCGACCGTGGAGCTGATCTGCCCACTGACCATCGACTTGTCATCTGTAAGATGCACCTGCAATTCTTCCACTCCGGTGGTGGGTGTACACCCAGGACCCCATTCAAACCCTTAGTGGCATGGTCTCAGCTAGCTGATGAAAGTTACAAACGAGAATTTCATCATCGCTTGCGGCTGGGATTGGCATCGTCTCCCACTCCTCTTGATGTCGAGGGGAAATGGGCGAGGTTTAGGACTGTAGCTCATGTAGTTGCAATGGCTGCTTTGGGTACACGGTCCAGACCTCCCCAGAGACCCTGGCTGACAAGAGGAGGTGTTCAAGCTGGCTGAGAAAAATCGACAGGCCCACTCTCATCGGCTACAGCGTCCCACGTCGGAGAATGAGGAGGCTTACCGCAGCCTTCGCTCGGAGGTTCGGGGAGCCGTGAGGCGCTGCAAGGATGGGTGGTGGTCGCGGGTTGCTGAGGAGATGGAGTCTGCCTCAGTGGCCCGCGATCACAAATCTCTATTTAACTCCATCAAAAAAGTAACCTGCAGCGCCACACCTATTACCGTCATTAGGGGAAAGAACGGTGATCCAATATCCGACCCCCAGGAACAGGTTTGCAGATTTTCTGAGCATTCCTGAGGTCCTGGGAAAGGGGAAATCCCTCAGCCAGGAAAACGTGGGACAAAGTGGGGATGACCCTGCTGAGGTTGCGGTGCCTCAAATATTGGAGGAAGTCACCCACTGTGATTGGCTGGCTGAGGTGCCATCCGTTGAGGACAGCAAGTTGGCACAGTAGGGGGCACAGGTGGTGCATCAGCCAGTCGTCTCAGTCAGTCGACCCGTGGCACCTGGGTCTGCCCCGTGACCTCCTGCCAGCGGGCGTTCGACATTTCACGTGGCCTCAAGGTGCACATGGCCTGGCACAAGCGTCGTGGTGACGTCACCGCCACTTGGTGGCGAACTGCGGTTGTTGTTGTTGACAGTGGAGCTGCTGGTAGTATATTTGGAGTGTGAGTGTCTCTCGCCTCGTGGTCACGTGGATTTGTTTCTGGTTCCTCCGGTTTCTCCCCCTCCAGATTTAGAATTAACATCACGCGTTTAACTGCAATACATTTCCACACGATGAAGTCACTTTGTGTTGAGCTTTCATTTGTGATGGGCAGGTCGCTTGTGAAAAAACGCTACATAGCTCAGTGGGCCTTACCTTGTACAATAAAATAGAAAAACTAGTTTATAGTTTAAGAAGAGAAATGAGTTGGATCTGTCACGTGGGTTATTTAAATAAAAAAGGTTATTCGTTTCATCAGGTCATGTGCACAGATTACAAAAACATTTGGAGGGAAAAAAACATGCTGGCCGTTATGTGACTTCACCGAAAAAGCCAAAGAGTACGTTATGGTCAAGTTTTATAAAAAAAAATTTTTTAGGATATTTGCTCTTAATGTGCTTACTTTCCCCTAGCACATTCACTGCATTGTCTTGGTGAATGCGAGGCATCGCGTGGTCATAACCCACCGGGGTATTTTCCCCTTACGCGTCAAGAGATTGACATTCTCAATGGAAATCATTTCAGGTATTCACTGAAAGTGTCAGAGCTGAATGTTCAGGATAAAACTGAACATTCGTGCTAAAGATTGGTGCCATATTGTACGATTATAATTGTGCAAAATGCAACCAAAACACAATTAGCACGGTTAGCTACAGTCTACATTATAGACTGCCAGTACACTCACTCAGCTTAATAACCATTGCTACAGTCAACATTATAGACTGTCAGAACACTCACCATAATTAATAACCATTACTACAGTCTACATTATAGACTGCCAGTACACTCACCATACTTAATAACCATTACAACAGTCTACATTATAGACTGTCAGTACACTCATTCAGCTTAATAACCATTACTACAGTCTACATTGTAGACTGTCAGTACACTCACCATACTTAATAACCAGGCTACAGTCTAGATTATAGACTGTCAGTACACTCATTCAGCTTAATAACCATTACTACAGTCTACATTATAGACTGTCAGTACACTCATTCAGCTTAATAACCATTACTACAGTCTACATTATAGACTGTCAGTACACTCACCATACTTAATAACCAGGCTACAGTCTACATTATAGACTGTCAGTACACTCACCATACTTAATAACCAGGCTACAGTCTACATTATAGACTGCCAGTACACTCACCATACTTAATAACCATTACTACAGTCTACATTCTAGACTGTCAGTACACTCATTCAGCTTAATAACCATTACTACAGTCTACATTATAGACTGTCAGTACACTCACCCCGCTGAATAACCAGGCTACAGTCTACATTATAGACTGTCAGTACACTCACCATACTTAATAACCATTACTACAGTCTACATTATAGACTGTCAGTACACTCACCATACTTAATAACCATTACTACACTCTACATTATAGACTGTCAGTACACTCACTCAGGTTTATAACCATTACTACAGTCTACATTATAGACTGTCAGTACACTCTGGTTAATAACCATTACTACAGTCTACATTAAAGACTGTCAGTACACTCACCATACTTAATAACCATTACTACAGTCTACATTATAGACTGTCAGTACACTCACCATACTTAATAACCATTACTAGTCTACATTATAGACTGTCAGTACACTCACTCAGCTTAATAACCATTACTACAATCTACATTATAGACTGTCAGTACACTCACCATACTTAATAACCATTACTAGTCTACATTATAGACTGTCAGTACACTCACTCAGCTTAATAACCATTACTACAGTCTACATTATAGACTGTCAGTACACTCACCATACTTAATAACCATTACTACAGTCTACATTATAGACTGTCAGTACACTCATTCAGCTTAATAACCATTACTACAGTCTACATTATAGACTGTCAGTACACTCATTCAGCTTAATAACCATTACTACAGTCTACATTATAGACTGTCAGTACACTCACCATACTTAATAACCAGGCTACAGTCTACATTATAGACTGTCAGTACACTCACCATACTTAATAACCAGGCTACAGTCTACATTATAGACTGTCAGTACACTCACCATACTTAATAACCATCACTACAGTCTACATTATAGACTGTCAGTACACTCACTCAGCTAAATAACCATTACTAGTCTACATTATAGACTGTCAGTACACTCACCATACTTAATAACCATTACTACACTCTACATTATAGACTGTCAGTACACTCACTCAGGTTTATAACCATTACTACAGTCTACATTATAGACTGTCAGTACACTCTGGTTAATAACCATTACTACAGTCTACATTAAAGACTGTCAGTACACTCACCATACTTAATAACCATTACTACAGTCTACATTATAGACTGTCAGTACACTCACCATACTTAATAACCATTACTAGTCTACATTATAGACTGTCAGTACACTCACTCAGCTTAATAACCATTACTACAATCTACATTATAGACTGTCAGTACACTCACCATACTTAATAACCATTACTACAGTCTACATTATAGACTGTCAGTACACTCACCATACTTAATAACCATTACTAGTCTACATTATAGACTGTCAGTACACTCACTCAGCTTAATAACCATTACTACAATCTACATTATAGACTGTCAGTACACTCACCATACTTAATAACCATTACTACAGTCTACATTATAGACTGTCAGTACACTCAGCCAGGTTAATAACCATTACTACAGTCTACATTATAGACTGTCAGTAAACTCACCATACTTAATAACCATTACTACAGTCTACATTATAGACTGTCAGTACACTCACCATACTTAATAACCATTACTACAGTCTACATTATAGACTGTCAGTACACTCAGCCAGGTTAATAACCATTACTACAGTCTACATTATAGACTGTCAGTAAACTCACCATACTTAATAACCATTACTACAGTCTACATTATAGACTGTCAGTACACTCACCATAATAAATAACCATTACTACAGTCTACATTATAGACTGTCAGTACACTCAGCTTAATAACCAGGCTACAGTCTACATTATAGACTGTCAGAAAACTCACCATACTTAATAACCAGGCTACAGTCTACATTATAGACTGTCAGAAAACTCACCATACTTAATAACCAGGCGACAGTCTACATTATAGACTGTCAGTACACTCACCATACTTAATAACCATTACTACAGCCTACATTATAGACTGTCAGTACACTCACTCAGCTTAATAACCATTACTACAGTCTACATTATAGACTGTCAGTACACTCACCATACTTAATAACCAGGCGACAGTCTACATTTTAGACTGTCAGTACACTCACTCAGCTTAATAACCATTACTACACTCTACATTATAGACTGTCAGTACACTCACTCAGGTTTATAACCATTACTACAGTCTACATTATAGACTGTCAGTACACTCTGGTTAATAACCATTACTACAGTCTACATTATAGACTGTCAGTACACTCACCATACTTAATAACCATTACTAGTCTACATTATAGACTGTCAGTACACTCACTCAGCTTAATAACCATTACTACAATCTACATTATAGACTGTCAGTACACTCACCATACTTAATAACCATTACTACAGTCTACATTATAGACTGTCAGTACACTCATTCAGCTTAATAACCATTACTACAGTCTACATTATAGACTGTCAGTACACTCACCATACTTAATAACCAGGCTACAGTCTACATTATAGACTGTCAGTACACTCACCATACTTAATAACCAGGCTACAGTCTACATTATAGACTGTCAGTACACTCACCATACTTAATAACCATCACTACAGTCTACATTATAGACTGTCAGTACACTCACTCAGCTAAATAACCATTACTAGTCTACATTATAGACTGTCAGTACACTCACCATAATAAATAACCATTACTACACTCTACATTATAGACTGTCAGTACACTCACTCAGGTTTATAACCATTACTACAGTCTACATTATAGACTGTCAGTACACTCTGGTTAATAACCATTACTACAGTCTACATTATAGACTGTCAGTACACTCACTCAGCTTAATAACCATTACTACACTCTACATTATAGACTGTCAGTACACTCACTCAGGTTTATAACCATTACTACAGTCTACATTATAGACTGTCAGTACACTCTGGTTAATAACCATTACTACAGTCTACATTATAGACTGTCAGTACACTCACCATACTTAATAACCATTACTACAGTCTACATTATAGACTGTCAGTACACTCACCATACTTAATAACCATTACTAGTCTACATTATAGACTGTCAGTACACTCACTCAGCTTAATAACCATTACTACAATCTACATTATAGACTGTCAGTACACTCACCATACTTAATAACCATTACTACAGTCTACATTATAGACTGTCAGTACACTCACTCAGCTTAATAACCATTACTACAATCTACATTATAGACTGTCAGTACACTCACCATACTTAATAACCATTACTACAGTCTACATTATAGACTGTCAGTACACTCACTCAGGTTAATAACCATTACTACAGTCTACATTATAGACTGTCAGTAAACTCACCATACTTAATAACCATTACTACAGTCTACATTATAGACTGTCAGTACACTCACCATACTTAATAACCATTACTACAGTCTACATTATAGACTGCCAGTACACTCACCATACTTAATAACCATTACTACAGTCTACATTATAGACTGTCAGTACACTCATTCAGCTTAATAACCATTACTACAGTCTACATTATAGACTGTCAGTACACTCACCATACTTAATAACCATTACTAGTCTACATTATAGACTGTCAGTACACTCACTCAGCTTAATAACCATTACTACAGTCTACATTATAGACTGTCAGTAAACTCACCATACTTAATAACCATTACTACAGTCTACATTATAGACTGTCAGTACACTCACCATACTTAATAACCAGGCGACAGTCTACATTTTAGACTGTCAGTACACTCACTCAGCTTAATAACCATTACTACAGTCTACATTATAGACTGTCAGTACACTCACTCAGGTTTATAACCATTACTACAGTCTACATTATAGACTGTCAGTACACTCTGGTTAATAACCATTACTACAGTCTACATTATAGACTGTCAGTACACTCACCATACTTAATAACCAGGCGACAGTCTACATTTTAGACTGTCAGTACACTCACTCAGCTTAATAACCATTACTACAGTCTACATTATAGACTGTCAGTACACTCACTCAGCTTAATAACCATTACTACACTCTACATTATAGACTGTCAGTACACTCACTCAGGTTTATAACCATTACTACAGTCTACATTATAGACTGTCAGTACACTCTGGTTAATAACCATTACTACAGTCTACATTATAGACTGTCAGTACACTCACCATACTTAATAACCATTACTAGTCTACATTATAGACTGTCAGTACACTCACTCAGCTTAATAACCATTACTACAATCTACATTATAGACTGTCAGTACACTCACCATACTTAATAACCATTACTACAGTCTACATTATAGACTGTCAGTACACTCACCATACTTAATAACCATTACTAGTCTACATTATAGACTGTCAGTACACTCACTCAGCTTAATAACCATTACTACAATCTACATTATAGACTGTCAGTACACTCACCATACTTAATAACCATTACTACAGTCTACATTATAGACTGTCAGTACACTCACTCAGGTTAATAACCATTACTACAGTCTACATTATAGACTGTCAGTAAACTCACCATACTTAATAACCATTACTACAGTCTACATTATAGACTGTCAGTACACTCACCATAATAAATAACCATTACTACAGTCTACATTATAGACTGTCAGTACACTCATTCAGCTTAATAACCATTACTACAGTCTACATTATAGACTGTCAGTACACTCACCATACTTAATAACCAGGCTACAGTCTACATTATAGACTGTCAGTACACTCACCATACTTAATAACCAGGCTACAGTCTACATTATAGACTGTCAGTACACTCACCATACTTAATAACCATCACTACAGTCTACATTATAGACTGTCAGTACACTCTGGTTAATAACCATTACTACAGTCTACATTAAAGACTGTCAGTACACTCACCATACTTAATAACCATTACTACAGTCTACATTATAGACTGTCAGTACACTCACCATACTTAATAACCATTACTAGTCTACATTATAGACTGTCAGTACACTCACTCAGCTTAATAACCATTACTACAATCTACATTATAGACTGTCAGTACACTCACCATACTTAATAACCATTACTACAGTCTACATTATAGACTGTCAGTACACTCACCATACTTAATAACCATTACTAGTCTACATTATAGACTGTCAGTACACTCACTCAGCTTAATAACCATTACTACAATCTACATTATAGACTGTCAGTACACTCACCATACTTAATAACCATTACTACAGTCTACATTATAGACTGTCAGTACACTCAGCCAGGTTAATAACCATTACTACAGTCTACATTATAGACTGTCAGTAAACTCACCATACTTAATAACCATTACTACAGTCTACATTATAGACTGTCAGTACACTCACCATACTTAATAACCATTACTACAGTCTACATTATAGACTGTCAGTACACTCAGCCAGGTTAATAACCATTACTACAGTCTACATTATAGACTGTCAGTAAACTCACCATACTTAATAACCATTACTACAGTCTACATTATAGACTGTCAGTACACTCACCATACTTAATAACCATTACTACAGTCTACATTATAGACTGTCAGTACACTCAGCCAGGTTAATAACCATTACTACAGTCTACATTATAGACTGTCAGTAAACTCACCATACTTAATAACCATTACTACAGTCTACATTATAGACTGTCAGTACACTCACCATAATAAATAACCATTACTACAGTCTACATTATAGACTGTCAGTACACTCAGCTTAATAACCAGGCTACAGTCTACATTATAGACTGTCAGAAAACTCACCATACTTAATAACCAGGCTACAGTCTACATTATAGACTGTCAGAAAACTCACCATACTTAATAACCAGGCGACAGTCTACATTATAGACTGTCAGTACACTCACCATACTTAATAACCATTACTACAGCCTACATTATAGACTGTCAGTACACTCACTCAGCTTAATAACCATTACTACACTCTACATTATAGACTGTCAGTACACTCACTCAGGTTTATAACCATTACTACAGTCTACATTATAGACTGTCAGTACACTCTGGTTAATAACCATTACTACAGTCTACATTATAGACTGTCAGTACACTCACCATACTTAATAACCATTACTAGTCTACATTATAGACTGTCAGTACACTCACTCAGCTTAATAACCATTACTACAATCTACATTATAGACTGTCAGTACACTCACCATACTTAATAACCATTACTACAGTCTACATTATAGACTGTCAGTACACTCATTCAGCTTAATAACCATTACTACAGTCTACATTATAGACTGTCAGTACACTCACCATACTTAATAACCAGGCTACAGTCTACATTATAGACTGTCAGTACACTCACCATACTTAATAACCAGGCTACAGTCTACATTATAGACTGTCAGTACACTCACCATACTTAATAACCATCACTACAGTCTACATTATAGACTGTCAGTACACTCACTCAGCTAAATAACCATTACTAGTCTACATTATAGACTGTCAGTACACTCACCATAATAAATAACCATTACTACACTCTACATTATAGACTGTCAGTACACTCACTCAGGTTTATAACCATTACTACAGTCTACATTATAGACTGTCAGTACACTCTGGTTAATAACCATTACTACAGTCTACATTATAGACTGTCAGTACACTCACTCAGCTTAATAACCATTACTACACTCTACATTATAGACTGTCAGTACACTCACTCAGGTTTATAACCATTACTACAGTCTACATTATAGACTGTCAGTACACTCTGGTTAATAACCATTACTACAGTCTACATTATAGACTGTCAGTACACTCACCATACTTAATAACCATTACTACAGTCTACATTATAGACTGTCAGTACACTCACCATACTTAATAACCATTACTAGTCTACATTATAGACTGTCAGTACACTCACTCAGCTTAATAACCATTACTACAATCTACATTATAGACTGTCAGTACACTCACCATACTTAATAACCATTACTACAGTCTACATTATAGACTGTCAGTACACTCACTCAGCTTAATAACCATTACTACAATCTACATTATAGACTGTCAGTACACTCACCATACTTAATAACCATTACTACAGTCTACATTATAGACTGTCAGTACACTCACTCAGGTTAATAACCATTACTACAGTCTACATTATAGACTGTCAGTAAACTCACCATACTTAATAACCATTACTACAGTCTACATTATAGACTGTCAGTACACTCACCATACTTAATAACCATTACTACAGTCTACATTATAGACTGCCAGTACACTCACCATACTTAATAACCATTACTACAGTCTACATTATAGACTGTCAGTACACTCATTCAGCTTAATAACCATTACTACAGTCTACATTATAGACTGTCAGTACACTCACCATACTTAATAACCATTACTAGTCTACATTATAGACTGTCAGTACACTCACTCAGCTTAATAACCATTACTACAGTCTACATTATAGACTGTCAGTAAACTCACCATACTTAATAACCATTACTACAGTCTACATTATAGACTGTCAGTACACTCACCATACTTAATAACCAGGCGACAGTCTACATTTTAGACTGTCAGTACACTCACTCAGCTTAATAACCATTACTACAGTCTACATTATAGACTGTCAGTACACTCACTCAGCTTAATAACCATTACTACACTCTACATTATAGACTGTCAGTACACTCACTCAGGTTTATAACCATTACTACAGTCTACATTATAGACTGTCAGTACACTCTGGTTAATAACCATTACTACAGTCTACATTATAGACTGTCAGTACACTCACCATACTTAATAACCATTACTAGTCTACATTATAGACTGTCAGTACACTCACTCAGCTTAATAACCATTACTACAATCTACATTATAGACTGTCAGTACACTCACCATACTTAATAACCATTACTACAGTCTACATTATAGACTGTCAGTACACTCACCATACTTAATAACCATTACTAGTCTACATTATAGACTGTCAGTACACTCACTCAGCTTAATAACCATTACTACAATCTACATTATAGACTGTCAGTACACTCACCATACTTAATAACCATTACTACAGTCTACATTATAGACTGTCAGTACACTCACTCAGGTTAATAACCATTACTACAGTCTACATTATAGACTGTCAGTAAACTCACCATACTTAATAACCATTACTACAGTCTACATTATAGACTGTCAGTACACTCACCATAATAAATAACCATTACTACAGTCTACATTATAGACTGTCAGTACACTCAGCTTAATAACCAGGCTACAGTCTACATTATAGACTGTCAGAAAACTCACCATACTTAATAACCAGGCTACAGTCTACATTATAGACTGTCAGAAAACTCACCATACTTAATAACCAGGCGACAGTCTACATTTTAGACTGTCAGTACACTCACTCAGCTTAATAACCATTACTACAGTCTACATTATAGACTGTCAGTACACTCACTCAGCTAAATAACCATTACTACAATCTACATTATAGACTGTCAGTACACTCACCATACTTAACCTTTACTACAGTCTACATTATAGACTGTCAGTACACTCACCATACTTAATAACCATTACTACAGTCTACATCATAGACTGTCAGTACACTCACCAAGGTTAAGAACCAGGCTACAGTCTACATTATAGACTGTCAGTACACTCACTCAGGTTAATAACCATTACTACAGTCTACATTATAGACTGTCAGTACACTCACTCAGCTAAATAACCATTACTACAATCTACATTATAGACTGTCAGTACACTCACCATACTTAACCTTTACTACAGTCTACATTATAGACTGTCAGTACACTCACCATACTTAATAACCATTACTACAGTCTACATCATAGACTGTCAGTACACTCACCAAGGTTAAGAACCAGGCTACAGTCTACATTATAGACTGTCAGTACACTCACTCAGGTTAATAACCATTACTACAGTCTACATTATAGACTGTCAGTACACTCACCATACTTAATAACCGTTACTACAGTCTACATTATAGACTGTCAGTACACTAACTCAGCTTAATAACCATTACTACAGTCTACATTATAGACTGTCAGTACACTCACCATACTTAATAACCAGGCTACAGTCTACATTATAGACTGTCAGTACACTAACTCAGCTTAATAACCATTACTACAGTCTACATTATAGACTGTCAGTACACTCACCATACTTAATAACCATTACTAGTCTACATTATAGACTGTCAGTACACTCACTCAGCTTAATAACCATTACTACAATCTACATTATAGACTGTCAGTACACTCACCATACTTAATAACCATTACTACAGTCTACATTATAGACTGTCAGTACACTCACTCAGGTTAATAACCATTACTACAGTCTACATTATAGACTGTCAGTAAACTCACCATACTTAATAACCATTACTACAGTCTACATTATAGACTGTCAGTACACTCACCATACTTAATAACCATTACTACAGTCTACATTATAGACTGTCAGTACACTCACTCAGCTTAATAACCATTACTACAATCTACATTATAGACTGTCAGTACACTCACCATACTTAATAACCATTACTACAGTCTACATTATAGACTGTCAGTACACTCACTCAGGTTAATAACCATTACTACAGTCTACATTATAGACTGTCAGTAAACTCACCATACTTAATAACCATTACTACAGTCTACATTATAGACTGTCAGTACACTCACCATACTTAATAACCATTACTAGTCTACATTATAGACTGTCAGTACACTCACTCAGCTTAATAACCATTACTACAATCTACATTATAGACTGTCAGTACACTCACCATACTTAATAACCATTACTACAGTCTACATTATAGACTGTCAGTACACTCATTCAGCTTAATAACCATTACTACAGTCTACATTATAGACTGTCAGTACACTCACCATACTTAATAACCAGGCTACAGTCTACATTATAGACTGTCAGTACACTCACCATACTTAATAACCAGGCTACAGTCTACATTATAGACTGTCAGTACACTCACCATACTTAATAACCATCACTACAGTCTACATTATAGACTGTCAGTACACTCACTCAGCTAAATAACCATTACTAGTCTACATTATAGACTGTCAGTACACTCACCATAATAAATAACCATTACTACACTCTACATTATAGACTGTCAGTACACTCACTCAGGTTTATAACCATTACTACAGTCTACATTATAGACTGTCAGTACACTCTGGTTAATAACCATTACTACAGTCTACATTATAGACTGTCAGTACACTCACTCAGCTTAATAACCATTACTACACTCTACATTATAGACTGTCAGTACACTCACTCAGGTTTATAACCATTACTACAGTCTACATTATAGACTGTCAGTACACTCTGGTTAATAACCATTACTACAGTCTACATTATAGACTGTCAGTACACTCACCATACTTAATAACCATTACTACAGTCTACATTATAGACTGTCAGTACACTCACCATACTTAATAACCATTACTAGTCTACATTATAGACTGTCAGTACACTCACTCAGCTTAATAACCATTACTACAATCTACATTATAGACTGTCAGTACACTCACCATACTTAATAACCATTACTACAGTCTACATTATAGACTGTCAGTACACTCACTCAGCTTAATAACCATTACTACAATCTACATTATAGACTGTCAGTACACTCACCATACTTAATAACCATTACTACAGTCTACATTATAGACTGTCAGTACACTCACTCAGGTTAATAACCATTACTACAGTCTACATTATAGACTGTCAGTAAACTCACCATACTTAATAACCATTACTACAGTCTACATTATAGACTGTCAGTACACTCACCATACTTAATAACCATTACTACAGTCTACATTATAGACTGCCAGTACACTCACCATACTTAATAACCATTACTACAGTCTACATTATAGACTGTCAGTACACTCATTCAGCTTAATAACCATTACTACAGTCTACATTATAGACTGTCAGTACACTCACCATACTTAATAACCATTACTAGTCTACATTATAGACTGTCAGTACACTCACTCAGCTTAATAACCATTACTACAGTCTACATTATAGACTGTCAGTAAACTCACCATACTTAATAACCATTACTACAGTCTACATTATAGACTGTCAGTACACTCACCATACTTAATAACCAGGCGACAGTCTACATTTTAGACTGTCAGTACACTCACTCAGCTTAATAACCATTACTACAGTCTACATCATAGACTGTCAGTACACTCACCAAGGTTAAGAACCAGGCTACAGTCTACATTATAGACTGTCAGTACACTCACTCAGGTTTATAACCATTACTACAGTCTACATTATAGACTGTCAGTACACTCTGGTTAATAACCATTACTACAGTCTACATTATAGACTGTCAGTACACTCACCATACTTAATAACCATTACTAGTCTACATTATAGACTGTCAGTACACTCACTCAGCTTAATAACCATTACTACAATCTACATTATAGACTGTCAGTACACTCACCATACTTAATAACCATTACTACAGTCTACATTATAGACTGTCAGTACACTCACTCAGGTTAATAACCATTACTACAGTCTACATTATAGACTGTCAGTAAACTCACCATACTTAATAACCATTACTACAGTCTACATTATAGACTGTCAGTACACTCACCATAATAAATAACCATTACTACAGTCTACATTATAGACTGTCAGTACACTCAGCTTAATAACCAGGCTACAGTCTACATTATAGACTGTCAGAAAACTCACCATACTTAATAACCAGGCTACAGTCTACATTATAGACTGTCAGAAAACTCACCATACTTAATAACCAGGCGACAGTCTACATTATAGACTGTCAGTACACTCACCATACTTAATAACCATTACTACAGCCTACATTATAGACTGTCAGTACACTCACTCAGCTTAATAACCATTACTACAGTCTACATTATAGACTGTCAGTAAACTCACCATACTTAATAACCATTACTACAGTCTACATTATAGACTGTCAGTACACTCACCATACTTAATAACCAGGCGACAGTCTACATTATAGACTGTCAGTACACTCACTCAGCTTAATAACCATTACTACAGTCTACATTATAGACTGTCAGTACACTCACTCAGCTAAATAACCATTACTACAATCTACATTATAGACTGTCAGTACACTCACCATACTTAACCTTTACTACAGTCTACATTATAGACTGTCAGTACACTCACCATACTTAATAACCATTACTACAGTCTACATCATAGACTGTCAGTACACTCACCAAGGTTAAGAACCAGGCTACAGTCTACATTATAGACTGTCAGTACACTCACTCAGGTTAATAACCATTACTACAGTCTACATTATAGACTGTCAGTACACTCACTCAGCTAAATAACCATTACTACAATCTACATTATAGACTGTCAGTACACTCACCATACTTAACCTTTACTACAGTCTACATTATAGACTGTCAGTACACTCACCATACTTAATAACCATTACTACAGTCTACATCATAGACTGTCAGTACACTCACCAAGGTTAAGAACCAGGCTACAGTCTACATTATAGACTGTCAGTACACTCACTCAGGTTAATAACCATTACTACAGTCTACATTATAGACTGTCAGTACACTCACCATACTTAATAACCGTTACTACAGTCTACATTATAGACTGTCAGTACACTAACTCAGCTTAATAACCATTACTACAGTCTACATTATAGACTGTCAGTACACTCACCATACTTAATAACCAGGCTACAGTCTACATTATAGACTGTCAGTACACTAACTCAGCTTAATAACCATTACTACAGTCTACATTATAGACTGTCAGTACACTCACCATACTTAATAACCATTACTAGTCTACATTATAGACTGTCAGTACACTCACTCAGCTTAATAACCATTACTACAATCTACATTATAGACTGTCAGTACACTCACCATACTTAATAACCATTACTACAGTCTACATTATAGACTGTCAGTACACTCACTCAGCTTAATAACCATTACTACAATCTACATTATAGACTGTCAGTACACTCACCATACTTAATAACCATTACTACAGTCTACATTATAGACTGTCAGTACACTCACTCAGGTTAATAACCATTACTACAGTCTACATTATAGACTGTCAGTAAACTCACCATACTTAATAACCATTACTACAGTCTACATTATAGACTGTCAGTACACTCACTCAGCTTAATAACCATTACTACAATCTACATTATAGACTGTCAGTACACTCTGGTTAATAACCATTACTACAGTCTACATTATAGACTGTCAGTACACTCATTCAGCTTAATAACCATTACTACAGTCTACATTATAGACTGTCAGTACACTCACCATACTTAATAACCATTACTAGTCTACATTATAGACTGTCAGTACACTCACTCAGCTTAATAACCATTACTACAGTCTACATTATAGACTGTCAGTACACTCACCATACTTAATAACCAGGCGACAGTCTACATTTTAGACTGTCAGTACACTCACTCAGCTTAATAACCATTACTACAGTCTACATTATAGACTGTCAGTACACTCACTCAGCTAAATAACCATTACTACAATCTACATTATAGACTGTCAGTACACTCACCATACTTAACCTTTACTACAGTCTACATTATAGACTGTCAGTACACTCACCATACTTAATAACCATTACTACAGTCTACATCATAGACTGTCAGTACACTCACCAAGGTTAAGAACCAGGCTACAGTCTACATTATAGACTGTCAGTACACTCACTCAGGTTAATAACCATTACTACAGTCTACATTATAGACTGTCAGTACACTCACCATACTTAATAACCGTTACTACAGTCTACATTATAGACTGTCAGTACACTAACTCAGCTTAATAACCATTACTACAGTCTACATTATAGACTGTCAGTACACTCACCATACTTAATAACCAGGCTACAGTCTACATTATAGACTGTCAGTACACTAACTCAGCTTAATAACCATTACTACAGTCTACATTATAGACTGTCAGTACACTCACCATACTTAATAACCATTACTAGTCTACATTATAGACTGTCAGTACACTCACTCAGCTTAATAACCATTACTACAATCTACATTATAGACTGTCAGTACACTCACCATACTTAATAACCATTACTACAGTCTACATTATAACCATTACTACAGTCTACATTATAGACTGTCAGTAAACTCACCATACTTAATAACCATTACTACAGTCTACATTATAGACTGTCAGTACACTCACCATAATAAATAACCATTACTACAGTCTACATTATAGACTGTCAGTACACTCAGCTTAATAACCAGGCTACAGTCTACATTATAGACTGTCAGAAAACTCACCATACTTAATAACCAGGCTACAGTCTACATTATAGACTGTCAGAAAACTCACCATACTTAATAACCAGGCGACAGTCTACATTATAGACTGTCAGTACACTCACCATACTTAATAACCATTACTACAGCCTACATTATAGACTGTCAGTACACTCACTCAGCTTAATAACCATTACTACAGTCTACATTATAGACTGTCAGTAAACTCACCATACTTAATAACCATTACTACAGTCTACATTATAGACTGTCAGTACACTCACCATACTTAATAACCAGGCGACAGTCTACATTATAGACTGTCAGTACACTCACTCAGCTTAATAACCATTACTACAGTCTACATTATAGACTGTCAGTACACTCACTCAGCTAAATAACCATTACTACAATCTACATTATAGACTGTCAGTACACTCACCATACTTAACCTTTACTACAGTCTACATTATAGACTGTCAGTACACTCACCATACTTAATAACCATTACTACAGTCTACATCATAGACTGTCAGTACACTCACCAAGGTTAAGAACCAGGCTACAGTCTACATTATAGACTGTCAGTACACTCACTCAGGTTAATAACCATTACTACAGTCTACATTATAGACTGTCAGTACACTCACTCAGCTAAATAACCATTACTACAATCTACATTATAGACTGTCAGTACACTCACCATACTTAACCTTTACTACAGTCTACATTATAGACTGTCAGTACACTCACCATACTTAATAACCATTACTACAGTCTACATCATAGACTGTCAGTACACTCACCAAGGTTAAGAACCAGGCTACAGTCTACATTATAGACTGTCAGTACACTCACTCAGGTTAATAACCATTACTACAGTCTACATTATAGACTGTCAGTACACTCACCATACTTAATAACCGTTACTACAGTCTACATTATAGACTGTCAGTACACTAACTCAGCTTAATAACCATTACTACAGTCTACATTATAGACTGTCAGTACACTCACCATACTTAATAACCAGGCTACAGTCTACATTATAGACTGTCAGTACACTAACTCAGCTTAATAACCATTACTACAGTCTACATTATAGACTGTCAGTACACTCACCATACTTAATAACCATTACTAGTCTACATTATAGACTGTCAGTACACTCACTCAGCTTAATAACCATTACTACAATCTACATTATAGACTGTCAGTACACTCACCATACTTAATAACCATTACTACAGTCTACATTATAGACTGTCAGTACACTCACTCAGCTAAATAACCATTACTACAATCTACATTATAGACTGTCAGTACACTCACCATACTTAACCTTTACTACAGTCTACATTATAGACTGTCAGTACACTCACCATACTTAATAACCATTACTACAGTCTACATCATAGACTGTCAGTACACTCACCAAGGTTAAGAACCAGGCTACAGTCTACATTATAGACTGTCAGTACACTCACTCAGGTTAATAACCATTACTACAGTCTACATTATAGACTGTCAGTACACTCACCATACTTAATAACCGTTACTACAGTCTACATTATAGACTGTCAGTACACTAACTCAGCTTAATAACCATTACTACAGTCTACATTATAGACTGTCAGTACACTCACCATACTTAATAACCAGGCTACAGTCTACATTATAGACTGTCAGTACACTAACTCAGCTTAATAACCATTACTACAGTCTACATTATAGACTGTCAGTACACTCACCATACTTAATAACCATTACTAGTCTACATTATAGACTGTCAGTACACTCACTCAGCTTAATAACCATTACTACAATCTACATTATAGACTGTCAGTACACTCACCATACTTAATAACCATTACTACAGTCTACATTATAGACTGTCAGTACACTCACTCAGCTAAATAACCATTACTACAATCTACATTATAGACTGTCAGTACACTCACCATACTTAACCTTTACTACAGTCTACATTATAGACTGTCAGTACACTCACCATACTTAATAACCATTACTACAGTCTACATCATAGACTGTCAGTACACTCACCAAGGTTAAGAACCAGGCTACAGTCTACATTATAGACTGTCAGTACACTCACTCAGGTTAATAACCATTACTACAGTCTACATTATAGACTGTCAGTACACTCACCATACTTAATAACCGTTACTACAGTCTACATTATAGACTGTCAGTACACTAACTCAGCTTAATAACCATTACTACAGTCTACATTATAGACTGTCAGTACACTCACCATACTTAATAACCAGGCTACAGTCTACATTATAGACTGTCAGTACACTAACTCAGCTTAATAACCATTACTACAGTCTACATTATAGACTGTCAGTACACTCACCATACTTAATAACCATTACTAGTCTACATTATAGACTGTCAGTACACTCACTCAGCTTAATAACCATTACTACAATCTACATTATAGACTGTCAGTACACTCACCATACTTAATAACCATTACTACAGTCTACATTATAGACTGTCAGTACACTCACTCAGGTTAATAACCATTACTACAGTCTACATTATAGACTGTCAGTAAACTCACCATACTTAATAACCATTACTACAGTCTACATTATAGACTGTCAGTACACTCACTCAGCTTAATAACCATTACTACAATCTACATTATAGACTGTCAGTACACTCTGGTTAATAACCATTACTACAGTCTACATTATAGACTGTCAGTACACTCATTCAGCTTAATAACCATTACTACAGTCTACATTATAGACTGTCAGTACACTCACCATACTTAATAACCAGGCTACAGTCTACATTATAGACTGTCAGTACACTAACTCAGCTTAATAACCATTACTACAGTCTACATTATAGACTGTCAGTACACTCACCATACTTAATAACCATTACTAGTCTACATTATAGACTGTCAGTACACTCACTCAGCTTAATAACCATTACTACAATCTACATTATAGACTGTCAGTACACTCACCATACTTAATAACCATTACTAGTCTACATTATAGACTGTCAGTACACTCACTCAGGTTAATAACCATTACTACAGTCTACATTATAGACTGTCAGTACACTCACCATACTTAATAACCATTACTACAGTCTACATTATAGACTGTCAGTACACTCACTCAGGTTAATAACCATTACTACAGTCTACATTATAGACTGTCAGTAAACTCACCATACTTAATAACCATTACTACAGTCTACATTATAGACTGTCAGTACACTCACTCAGCTTAATAACCATTACTACAATCTACATTATAGACTGTCAGTACACTCTGGTTAATAACCATTACTACAGTCTACATTATAGACTGTCAGTACACTCATTCAGCTTAATAACCATTACTACAGTCTACATTATAGACTGTCAGTACACTCACCATACTTAATAACCATTACTAGTCTACATTATAGACTGTCAGTACACTCACTCAGCTTAATAACCATTACTACAGTCTACATTATAGACTGTCAGTACACTCACCATACTTAATAACCAGGCGACAGTCTACATTTTAGACTGTCAGTACACTCACTCAGCTTAATAACCATTACTACAGTCTACATTATAGACTGTCAGTACACTCACTCAGCTAAATAACCATTACTACAATCTACATTATAGACTGTCAGTACACTCACCATACTTAACCTTTACTACAGTCTACATTATAGACTGTCAGTACACTCACCATACTTAATAACCATTACTACAGTCTACATCATAGACTGTCAGTACACTCACCAAGGTTAAGAACCAGGCTACAGTCTACATTATAGACTGTCAGTACACTCACTCAGGTTAATAACCATTACTACAGTCTACATTATAGACTGTCAGTACACTCACCATACTTAATAACCGTTACTACAGTCTACATTATAGACTGTCAGTACACTAACTCAGCTTAATAACCATTACTACAGTCTACATTATAGACTGTCAGTACACTCACCATACTTAATAACCAGGCTACAGTCTACATTATAGACTGTCAGTACACTAACTCAGCTTAATAACCATTACTACAGTCTACATTATAGACTGTCAGTACACTCACCATACTTAATAACCATTACTAGTCTACATTATAGACTGTCAGTACACTCACTCAGCTTAATAACCATTACTACAATCTACATTATAGACTGTCAGTACACTCACCATACTTAATAACCATTACTACAGTCTACATTATAGACTGTCAGTACACTCACTCAGCTAAATAACCATTACTACAATCTACATTATAGACTGTCAGTACACTCACCATACTTAACCTTTACTACAGTCTACATTATAGACTGTCAGTACACTCACCATACTTAATAACCATTACTACAGTCTACATCATAGACTGTCAGTACACTCACCAAGGTTAAGAACCAGGCTACAGTCTACATTATAGACTGTCAGTACACTCACTCAGGTTAATAACCATTACTACAGTCTACATTATAGACTGTCAGTACACTCACCATACTTAATAACCGTTACTACAGTCTACATTATAGACTGTCAGTACACTAACTCAGCTTAATAACCATTACTACAGTCTACATTATAGACTGTCAGTACACTCACCATACTTAATAACCAGGCTACAGTCTACATTATAGACTGTCAGTACACTCACTCAGCTTAATAACCATTACTACAATCTACATTATAGACTGTCAGTACACTCTGGTTAATAACCATTACTACAGTCTACATTATAGACTGTCAGTACACTCATTCAGCTTAATAACCATTACTACAGTCTACATTATAGACTGTCAGTACACTCACCATACTTAATAACCAGGCTACAGTCTACATTATAGACTGTCAGTACACTAACTCAGCTTAATAACCATTACTACAGTCTACATTATAGACTGTCAGTACACTCACCATACTTAATAACCATTACTAGTCTACATTATAGACTGTCAGTACACTCACTCAGCTTAATAACCATTACTACAATCTACATTATAGACTGTCAGTACACTCACCATACTTAATAACCATTACTACAGTCTACATTATAGACTGTCAGTACACTCACTCAGGTTAATAACCATTACTACAGTCTACATTATAGACTGTCAGTAAACTCACCATACTTAATAACCATTACTACAGTCTACATTATAGACTGTCAGTACACTCACTCAGCTTAATAACCATTACTACAATCTACATTATAGACTGTCAGTACACTCTGGTTAATAACCATTACTACAGTCTACATTATAGACTGTCAGTACACTCATTCAGCTTAATAACCATTACTACAGTCTACATTATAGACTGTCAGTACACTCACCATACTTAATAACCATTACTAGTCTACATTATAGACTGTCAGTACACTCACTCAGCTTAATAACCATTACTACAGTCTACATTATAGACTGTCAGTACACTCACCATACTTAATAACCAGGCGACAGTCTACATTTTAGACTGTCAGTACACTCACTCAGCTTAATAACCATTACTACAGTCTACATTATAGACTGTCAGTACACTCACTCAGCTAAATAACCATTACTACAATCTACATTATAGACTGTCAGTACACTCACCATACTTAACCTTTACTACAGTCTACATTATAGACTGTCAGTACACTCACCATACTTAATAACCATTACTACAGTCTACATTATAGACTGTCAGTACACTCACTCAGGTTAATAACCATTACTACAGTCTACATTATAGACTGTCAGTAAACTCACCATACTTAATAACCATTACTACAGTCTACATTATAGACTGTCAGTACACTCACTCAGCTTAATAACCATTACTACAATCTACATTATAGACTGTCAGTACACTCTGGTTAATAACCATTACTACAGTCTACATTATAGACTGTCAGTACACTCATTCAGCTTAATAACCATTACTACAGTCTACATTATAGACTGTCAGTACACTCACCATACTTAATAACCATTACTAGTCTACATTATAGACTGTCAGTACACTCACTCAGCTTAATAACCATTACTACAGTCTACATTATAGACTGTCAGTACACTCACCATACTTAATAACCAGGCGACAGTCTACATTTTAGACTGTCAGTACACTCACTCAGCTTAATAACCATTACTACAGTCTACATTATAGACTGTCAGTACACTCACTCAGCTAAATAACCATTACTACAATCTACATTATAGACTGTCAGTACACTCACCATACTTAACCTTTACTACAGTCTACATTATAGACTGTCAGTACACTCACCATACTTAATAACCATTACTACAGTCTACATCATAGACTGTCAGTACACTCACCAAGGTTAAGAACCAGGCTACAATCTACATTATAGACTGTCAGTACACTCTGGTTAATAACCATTACTACAGTCTACATTATAGACTGTCAGTACACTCATTCAGCTTAATAACCATTACTACAGTCTACATTATAGACTGTCAGTACACTCACCATACTTAATAACCATTACTAGTCTACATTATAGACTGTCAGTACACTCACTCAGCTTAATAACCATTACTACAGTCTACATTATAGACTGTCAGTACACTCACCATACTTAATAACCAGGCGACAGTCTACATTTTAGACTGTCAGTACACTCACTCAGCTTAATAACCATTACTACAGTCTACATTATAGACTGTCAGTACACTCACTCAGCTAAATAACCATTACTACAATCTACATTATAGACTGTCAGTACACTCACCATACTTAACCTTTACTACAGTCTACATTATAGACTGTCAGTACACTCACCATACTTAATAACCATTACTACAGTCTACATTATAGACTGTCAGTACACTCACTCAGGTTAATAACCATTACTACAGTCTACATTATAGACTGTCAGTAAACTCACCATACTTAATAACCATTACTACAGTCTACATTATAGACTGTCAGTACACTCACTCAGCTTAATAACCATTACTACAATCTACATTATAGACTGTCAGTACACTCTGGTTAATAACCATTACTACAGTCTACATTATAGACTGTCAGTACACTCATTCAGCTTAATAACCATTACTACAGTCTACATTATAGACTGTCAGTACACTCACCATACTTAATAACCATTACTAGTCTACATTATAGACTGTCAGTACACTCACTCAGCTTAATAACCATTACTACAGTCTACATTATAGACTGTCAGTACACTCACCATACTTAATAACCAGGCGACAGTCTACATTTTAGACTGTCAGTACACTCACTCAGCTTAATAACCATTACTACAGTCTACATTATAGACTGTCAGTACACTCACTCAGCTAAATAACCATTACTACAATCTACATTATAGACTGTCAGTACACTCACCATACTTAACCTTTACTACAGTCTACATTATAGACTGTCAGTACACTCACCATACTTAATAACCATTACTACAGTCTACATCATAGACTGTCAGTACACTCACCAAGGTTAAGAACCAGGCTACAGTCTACATTATAGACTGTCAGTACACTCACTCAGGTTAATAACCATTACTACAGTCTACATTATAGACTGTCAGTACACTCACCATACTTAATAACCGTTACTACAGTCTACATTATAGACTGTCAGTACACTAACTCAGCTTAATAACCATTACTACAGTCTACATTATAGACTGTCAGTACACTCACCATACTTAATAACCAGGCTACAGTCTACATTATAGACTGTCAGTACACTAACTCAGCTTAATAACCATTACTACAGTCTACATTATAGACTGTCAGTACACTCACCATACTTAATAACCATTACTAGTCTACATTATAGACTGTCAGTACACTCACTCAGCTTAATAACCATTACTACAATCTACATTATAGACTGTCAGTACACTCACCATACTTAATAACCATTACTACAGTCTACATTATAACCATTACTACAGTCTACATTATAGACTGTCAGTAAACTCACCATACTTAATAACCATTACTACAGTCTACATTATAGACTGTCAGTACACTCACCATAATAAATAACCATTACTACAGTCTACATTATAGACTGTCAGTACACTCAGCTTAATAACCAGGCTACAGTCTACATTATAGACTGTCAGAAAACTCACCATACTTAATAACCAGGCTACAGTCTACATTATAGACTGTCAGAAAACTCACCATACTTAATAACCAGGCGACAGTCTACATTATAGACTGTCAGTACACTCACTCAGCTTAATAACCATTACTACAGTCTACATTATAGACTGTCAGTAAACTCACCATACTTAATAACCATTACTACAGTCTACATTATAGACTGTCAGTACACTCACCATACTTAATAACCAGGCGACAGTCTACATTTTAGACTGTCAGTACACTCACTCAGCTTAATAACCATTACTACAGTCTACATCATAGACTGTCAGTACACTCACCAAGGTTAAGAACCAGGCTACAGTCTACATTATAGACTGTCAGTACACTCACTCAGGTTTATAACCATTACTACAGTCTACATTATAGACTGTCAGTACACTCACCATACTTAATAACCATTACTACAGTCTACATTATAGACTGTCAGTACACTCACCATACTTAATAACCATTACTAGTCTACATTATAGACTGTCAGTACACTCACTCAGCTTAATAACCATTACTACAATCTACATTATAGACTGTCAGTACACTCACCATACTTAATAACCATTACTACAGTCTACATTATAGACTGTCAGTACACTCACTCAGGTTAATAACCATTACTACAGTCTACATTATAGACTGTCAGTAAACTCACCATACTTAATAACCATTACTACAGTCTACATTATAGACTGTCAGTACACTCACCATAATAAATAACCATTACTACAGTCTACATTATAGACTGTCAGTACACTCAGCTTAATAACCAGGCTACAGTCTACATTATAGACTGTCAGAAAACTCACCATACTTAATAACCAGGCTACAGTCTACATTATAGACTGTCAGAAAACTCACCATACTTAATAACCAGGCGACAGTCTACATTATAGACTGTCAGTACACTCACCATACTTAATAACCATTACTACAGCCTACATTATAGACTGTCAGTACACTCACTCAGCTTAATAACCATTACTACAGTCTACATTATAGACTGTCAGTAAACTCACCATACTTAATAACCATTACTACAGTCTACATTATAGACTGTCAGTACACTCACCATACTTAATAACCAGGCGACAGTCTACATTTTAGACTGTCAGTACACTCACTCAGCTTAATAACCATTACTACAGTCTACATTATAGACTGTCAGTACACTCACTCAGCTAAATAACCATTACTACAATCTACATTATAGACTGTCAGTACACTCACCATACTTAACCTTTACTACAGTCTACATTATAGACTGTCAGTACACTCACCATACTTAATAACCATTACTACAGTCTACATCATAGACTGTCAGTACACTCACCAAGGTTAAGAACCAGGCTACAGTCTACATTATAGACTGTCAGTACACTCACTCAGGTTAATAACCATTACTACAGTCTACATTATAGACTGTCAGTACACTCACTCAGCTAAATAACCATTACTACAATCTACATTATAGACTGTCAGTACACTCACCATACTTAACCTTTACTACAGTCTACATTATAGACTGTCAGTACACTCACCATACTTAATAACCATTACTACAGTCTACATCATAGACTGTCAGTACACTCACCAAGGTTAAGAACCAGGCTACAGTCTACATTATAGACTGTCAGTACACTCACTCAGGTTAATAACCATTACTACAGTCTACATTATAGACTGTCAGTACACTCACCATACTTAATAACCGTTACTACAGTCTACATTATAGACTGTCAGTACACTCACTCAGGTTAATAACCATTACTACAGTCTACATTATAGACTGTCAGTACACTCACTCAGCTAAATAACCATTACTACAATCTACATTATAGACTGTCAGTACACTCACCATACTTAACCTTTACTACAGTCTACATTATAGACTGTCAGTACACTCACCATACTTAATAACCATTACTACAGTCTACATCATAGACTGTCAGTACACTCACCAAGGTTAAGAACCAGGCTACAGTCTACATTATAGACTGTCAGTACACTCACTCAGGTTAATAACCATTACTACAGTCTACATTATAGACTGTCAGTACACTCACCATACTTAATAACCATTACTACAGTCTACATCATAGACTGTCAGTACACTCACCAAGGTTAAGAACCAGGCTACAGTCTACATTATAGACTGTCAGTACACTCACTCAGGTTAATAACCATTACTACAGTCTACATTATAGACTGTCAGTACACTCACCATACTTAATAACCGTTACTACAGTCTACATTATAGACTGTCAGTACACTAACTCAGCTTAATAACCATTACTACAGTCTACATTATAGACTGTCAGTACACTCACCATACTTAATAACCAGGCTACAGTCTACATTATAGACTGTCAGTACACTAACTCAGCTTAATAACCATTACTACAGTCTACATTATAGACTGTCAGTACACTCACCATACTTAATAACCATTACTAGTCTACATTATAGACTGTCAGTACACTCACTCAGCTTAATAACCATTACTACAATATACATTATAGACTGTCAGTACACTCACCATACTTAATAACCATTACTACAGTCTACATTATAGACTGTCAGTACACTCACTCAGGTTAATAACCATTACTACAGTCTACATTATAGACTGTCAGTAAACTCACCATACTTAATAACCATTACTACAGTCTACATTATAGACTGTCAGTACACTCACCATACTTAATAACCATTACTACAGTCTACATTATAGACTGCCAGTACACTCACCATACTTAATAACCATTACTACAGTCTACATTATAGACTGTCAGTACACTCATTCAGCTTAATAACCATTACTACAGTCTACATTATAGACTGTCAGTACACTCACCATACTTAATAACCATTACTAGTCTACATTATAGACTGTCAGTACACTCACTCAGCTTAATAACCATTACTACAGTCTACATTATAGACTGTCAGTAAACTCACCATACTTAATAACCATTACTACAGTCTACATTATAGACTGTCAGTACACTCACCATACTTAATAACCAGGCGACAGTCTACATTTTAGACTGTCAGTACACTCACTCAGCTTAATAACCATTACTACAGTCTACATTATAGACTGTCAGTACACTCACTCAGCTTAATAACCATTACTACACTCTACATTATAGACTGTCAGTACACTCACTCAGGTTTATAACCATTACTACAGTCTACATTATAGACTGTCAGTACACTCTGGTTAATAACCATTACTACAGTCTACATTATAGACTGTCAGTACACTCACCATACTTAATAACCATTACTAGTCTACATTATAGACTGTCAGTACACTCACTCAGCTTAATAACCATTACTACAATCTACATTATAGACTGTCAGTACACTCACCATACTTAATAACCATTACTACAGTCTACATTATAGACTGTCAGTACACTCACCATACTTAATAACCATTACTAGTCTACATTATAGACTGTCAGTACACTCACTCAGCTTAATAACCATTACTACAATCTACATTATAGACTGTCAGTACACTCACCATACTTAATAACCATTACTACAGTCTACATTATAGACTGTCAGTACACTCACCATAATAAATAACCATTACTACAGTCTACATTATAGACTGTCAGTACACTCAGCTTAATAACCAGGCTACAGTCTACATTATAGACTGTCAGAAAACTCACCATACTTAATAACCAGGCTACAGTCTACATTATAGACTGTCAGAAAACTCACCATACTTAATAACCAGGCGACAGTCTACATTATAGACTGTCAGTACACTCACCATACTTAATAACCATTACTACAGCCTACATTATAGACTGTCAGTACACTCACTCAGCTTAATAACCATTACTACAGTCTACATTATAGACTGTCAGTAAACTCACCATACTTAATAACCATTACTACAGTCTACATTATAGACTGTCAGTACACTCACCATACTTAATAACCAGGCGACAGTCTACATTTTAGACTGTCAGTACACTCACTCAGCTTAATAACCATTACTACAGTCTACATTATAGACTGTCAGTACACTCACTCAGCTAAATAACCATTACTACAATCTACATTATAGACTGTCAGTACACTCACCATACTTAACCTTTACTACAGTCTACATTATAGACTGTCAGTACACTCACCATACTTAATAACCATTACTACAGTCTACATCATAGACTGTCAGTACACTCACCAAGGTTAAGAACCAGGCTACAGTCTACATTATAGACTGTCAGTACACTCACTCAGGTTAATAACCATTACTACAGTCTACATTATAGACTGTCAGTACACTCACCATACTTAATAACCGTTACTACAGTCTACATTATAGACTGTCAGTACACTAACTCAGCTTAATAACCATTACTACAGTCTACATTATAGACTGTCAGTACACTCACCATACTTAATAACCAGGCTACAGTCTACATTATAGACTGTCAGTACACTAACTCAGCTTAATAACCATTACTACAGTCTACATTATAGACTGTCAGTACACTCACCATACTTAATAACCATTACTACAGTCTACATTATAGACTGCCAGTACACTCACCATACTTAATAACCATTACTACAGTCTACATTATAGACTGTCAGTACACTCACCATACTTAATAACCAGGCTACAGTCTACATTATAGACTGCCAGTACACTCACCATACTTAATAACCATTACTACAGTCTACATTATAGACTGTCAGTACACTCACCATACTTAATAACCAGGCTACAGTCTACATTATAGACTGCCAGTACACTCACCATACTTAATAACCATTACTACAGTCTACATTATAGACTGTCAGTACACTCACTCAGCTTAATAACCATTACTACAGTTTACATTATAGACTGTCAGTACACTCACCAAGGTTAAGAACCAGGCTACAGTCTACATTATAGACTGTCAGTACACTCACTCAGGTTAATAACCATTACTACAGTCTACATTATAGACTGTCAGTACACTCACCAAGGTTAAGAACCAGGCTACAGTCTACATTATAGACTGTCAGTACACTCACTCAGGTTAATAACCATTACTACAGTCTACATTATAGACTGTCAGTACACTCACCATACTTAATAACCGTTACTACAGTCTACATTATAGACTGTCAGTACACTAACTCAGCTTAATAACCATTACTACAGTCTACATTATAGACTGTCAGTACACTCACCATACTTAATAACCAGGCTACAGTCTACATTATAGACTGTCAGTACACTAACTCAGCTTAATAACCATTACTACAGTCTACATTATAGACTGTCAGTACACTCACCATACTTAATAACCATTACTACAGTCTACATTATAGACTGCCAGTACACTCACCATACTTAATAACCATTACTACAGTCTACATTATAGACTGTCAGTACACTCACCATACTTAATAACCAGGCTACAGTCTACATTATAGACTGCCAGTACACTCACCATACTTAATAACCATTACTACAGTCTACATTATAGACTGTCAGTACACTCACCATACTTAATAACCAGGCTACAGTCTACATTATAGACTGCCAGTACACTCACCATACTTAATAACCATTACTACAGTCTACATTATAGACTGTCAGTACACTCACTCAGCTTAATAACCATTACTACAGTTTACATTATAGACTGTCAGTACACTCACCAAGGTTAAGAACCAGGCTACAGTCTACATTATAGACTGTCAGTACACTCACTCAGGTTAATAACCATTACTACAGTCTACATTATAGACTGTCAGTACACTCACCAAGGTTAAGAACCAGGCTACAGTCTACATTATAGACTGTCAGTACACTCACTCAGGTTAATAACCATTACTACAGTCTACATTATAGACTGTCAGTAAACTCACAATACTTAATAACCATTACTACAGTCTACATTATAGACTGTCAGTACACTCACCATAATAAATAACCATTACTACAGTCTACATTATAGACTGTCAGTACACTCACCATACTTAATAATGCTGGGATGAACAGATCCGACTTCAGCTGAATGTGTGTGCTGTTAACTTCCTGACTCCATTCTTATAAAGAGTTCCATAGGAAAACAAAAATAAACTATTGTTTTGATATAACCTCCGTGTTCAACAGAGTTAATAGACTTTACTGCAAACACAAACTTGACACTGTCACACAGTGCCATGGGTAAACAGGTGGTGGTGTGACCACAAACATGCCTGGCCACCTTCATCTGCTCAGCATTAATTCTTCCTCACGCCACCAAGTAATGAATCGAGGATCAATCAACATAGCCGAGGCTATCCGTGTCTCTGTCTCTCTCTCTCCCCGTGGTGAAGGTGTTCGCCTCCACACATTCAGAGTCAACAGCGGCATGCGCTTAGCGTCTTTGACCAATAGACATTGACGCACATATTGTTGGTTCTTTCAGTAAAGTCACGTAGATAGAAAATAAAAATAACAAATTAAATTTAATAAGATAAAGACCACTTGTGTTGCGATCGAAACGTCGTGGGTGCTTTGCTTCATTTTTAATTTTTTTTATTTTTCATTAAATTTATTATCTTTTATTTTATTTTCTATCTACGTGACTTTACCGAAAGAACCAAGAATATTAATACCTGCAGTCACCAAAGTTTTAAGTCAAAACATTCACACACGTTGACAAAGCCTCACCTTGTGTTGTTGTGGGCAGGTCGCTTCTGATAACAAGAGCGGTATAGCAGCTCAAGCGGGCTTGGCCTGCTAACAAAAGAAAATAAAAACTGCGTGAATATTGACAATAAAACAAAGTTACAAAGTGGCGAGCCGGGTGAAGACAAATTAAACTTAAGCGAGATAATTAAAGTGAACGCAATCAGGCGAGGGCAGGAGGCAAGGCCCCGCGTGGCTAGGCCCCGCGTTGTAAAGTTCCAACCTGGACATCGATTCCCATGCTCGCTGCTACTCAACTGACATCCCTGAGAGAGAGAGCGAGGCTCTACCTTGGTAAACAACAACAACAACCACCACCACAACGACCACCACCACAACGATGAGAATTTCTCACCTCGGATTTCAGTGCAAGCGCGCACACGGTAGCTTCCTGTTACCTCGCGGCAGCAGGAAGTAGTATGACGTCACTTCCCTCCCACAAGCGGCTCTGTAACTAAATAAATTATGTTAATGAAGCCTGCCCATATGTCGAGGGATGGGGGCGTGGCCGCTGAACCCGTAGCAATAAACTCGCGACGGCTTTAACGGATTCATTATGTTAATGAGCCACCAGTCACTGGGCGTAGCTTTGCCCAAATAAGGATTGCCACTCGACCGATATCGGCAGCGAGCCGAGCGGAGGTGACGTCACGCTCAAGAGTGCGGGCGGTGGACGGGGGAGGGGTGAATACCTTGGTGACATGACGTCACTAGCGAGGTAGACCTCCCCCTGGCGTTTCACGCCGATGAGGTAATACAGTGGTGACGTCACAGAGTTGGAGTTTAAGTTGATTTAGATTAATTTTCCATTGCTCCCTCCCTTGGGTGTGTGAGCCCAGCTACAACAACGTGGACATTATTGTGTATACACTGTGTGTGTGTACACTGTGTGTGTGTACACTGTGTGTGTACACTGTGTGTATACACTGTGTGTACACTGTGTGTGTGTACACTGTGTGTATACACTGTGTGTGTGTACACTGTGTGTATACACTGTGTCTACACTGTGTGTATACACTGTGTGTGTCACTGTGCGTCACTGTGTCGCTCTGTCACTGTGTGTGTGTACACTGTGTATACTGTGTGTGTACACTGTGTGTGTACATTGTGTGTACACTGTGTATAAACTGTGTGTATACACTATGTGTACATTGTGTGGGTGTACATTGTGTGTGTACACTGTGTGTGTACAGTGTGTACACTGTGTGTGTGTACACTGTGTGTGTACACTGTGTGTATACACTGTGTGTACACTGTGTGTGTGTGTACACTGTGTGTATACACTGTGTGTGTGTACACTGTGTGTCTACACTGTGTGTATACACTGTGTGTCACTCTGCGTCACTGTGTCGCTCTGTCACTGTGTGTCACTGTGTGTGTACACTGTGTATACTGTGTGTGTACACTGTGTGTGTACACTGTGTGTGTACATTGTGTGTACACTGTGTATAAACTGTGTGTATACACTGTGTACATTGTGTGGGTGTACATTGTGTGTACACTGTGTGTACACTGTGTGTGTGTACACTGTGTGTACACTGTGTGTGTACACTGCGTGTGTGTACACTGTGTCCGCATTGAACCGAACCCCCCGCAAGGCCATCCACTTAATGACGAGAGAAAATTCACACGAAATGTCCTTTTCAATGAAGTCTTCCAGATGTAAATTGATACAAGCTTTTAATGAAGAAATAAAGTTATCTAATTCAAAACACAACACAATTCAAAGATGTTTCATTTTAAAACTTCAAAACGGAGCATGGGGTGCTTGCGTGAATGCGTCCTTCGTGTGCAAATGTTGTGACTTTCCTGGCCTGAAGGCCGTCAATGTGTTGGACCCTTATTGGTGCACAGCGTCTCAACAACAGCAGTGGGGTTTGCTTCAACCGATAGGTACGAACATCCAGACGTGAATCAGCACGGAGCATTTCTAGTCCCAGTTAGACAAAATCTACGTCAACACGTAAGACAAAACTACAATTCGTGTTGTAGAGAATGTACCTCCTCCTATACGTGTAACTTTCAAGTGGTATGCCTTGTAACTGATTAATGGTCCGAGCGTGCTCCCTATTTTAAAGACGATGAGTTGCTCCAGAGGCAGACGCTTCGTGAAACACAAAAGTACCCTTTGACCTGTATCACAAGAACAACGGGTCTCACCTGAGTTCTCTGTACAGGTTACTTCCAAAACACACACACGCACTTTGTCCTAACATCACTTAGTCAATGTGTGACCCTCAGACAAAATGTTACATGCACGCGCACAATCAGACAAGTATTCATTCTAAATCATTGACGGGCATATTAACAACATTGAATTACTGCAGCGAAATTGACTGCATCACGTTACATCGTATTAACAAGAAGTAATTTTACAAATACGCACCGTCTGCTTAACAGTGTATGTACACCGTACTATTGTTGCATCATTCAAAACGAGTAGGCCGTTGCATGCTGGCGTCTGGGTCAAAATGTAGCAAATTCTAAACATTACGCTACAAATAATAGATGAGGGCGCTTCGATGGCAACACAAGCAATCGTCATCAGGTGGGACAAGCACAGCAGCAATAAGCAGAAACTACTGGAGTAGGCGCCTACTACTTCAGCAGTTTCTCTTGCTGTGGTTGTCCCACCTAATGACGATTGCTTGTGTTGTGATCTAAACGCCGCGATCTGTTATGTTTCTACCCACGTGGTGACTTTACCGAAATAACTCAACAGTGTGGATTCCTGCAGTCACGAAAGCTTCGAATCAAGATTGCCTACAAACTACACAACTGAGATGACGCATCAATCATCGCCCCCTACTGACAGGCTCTTGTCCACATGCAGGCCGGTGCAGGGCCACCACCTTGTGCCACACAGGGGCAGCTGCTACTTGGGGATGCTCTTCGAGTGTTTCAGACGAGGTACGACATAAAACTCCGAGTTGCCGAGGCGATAAGGCAAGCAGCGTGTAAATGCAATTATTATAACATCGTGAATGCTTGGGGGCTTATTGTCTCTCGCTCCTGGTTAAAGATCTACCCAACCCACAGGTCTACAAAGACTGGCCGCTCTTACTTTGCAGGTTGAACCTAGCAACTGAGTGTCCAACTTCACGTTCTTGTCATTAAAGGCCTGTGACAAAGGTGCATCTATTGGAGCGACATCATCTCAAGCTTACACATCTATCGAGTCTCCACTTGCCTTTGTATTGTCTTGGAGGAAGTCCACCCACACCTCCACTTCCACAAACTGCTGAGAGTTGCCTCGCTCTGCCTCACAGTCAGAATTCTCCTCCTGCTTCACGTTGCCTCCATCGATGTGAAGGTCCCATTTTGGATTTGAATCATCTTCACATTTTACCTTCACTTCTTCCCTCTTCACCATCACTTCTTCACATTTCACCTCGATACCTTTAAAAGTGTCCAAGCTGGGATTTTCTTCCGGTTCTTGTTTCATGAGGGATGGGCTCATTGCGGCACTTTGACTTTCACAAGCTGATTTCAGACTGCACTCCTTGTGGATCTTCAGATGCTTCTGTGTTCTCTGGTGTGTTTTAAGAGCAGATGACTGTGAAAATGCCTTCCCACACACACTGCACATGAAGGGTTTCTCTCCCGTGTGTGTACTCTGGTGTGTTTTAAGAGCAGATGACTGTGAAAATGTCTTCCCACACACACTGCACCTGAAGGGTTTCTCTCCCGTGTGTGTTCTCTGGTGTGTTTTAAGAGCAAATGACTGTACAAATGCCTTCCCACATACAGTGCACTTGAAGGGTTTCTCTCCCGTGTGTGTTCTCTGGTGTGTTTTAAGAGCAGATGAATCTGAAAATGTCTTCCCACACACAGTGCACTTGAAGGGTTTCTCTCCCGTGTGTGTTCTCTGGTGTTTTTTAAGAGCAGATGACTGTGCAAATGCCTTCCCACACACAGTGCACTTGAAGGGTTTCTCTCCCGTGTGTGTTCTCTGGTGTTTTTTAAGAGCAGATGACTGTGCAAATGCCTTCCCACACACAGTGCACTTGAAGGGTTTCTCTCCCGTGTGTGTTCTCTGGTGTGTTTTAAGAGCAGATGAATCTGAAAATGCCTTTCCACACACACTGCACTTGAAGGGTTTCTCTCCTGTGTGTGTTCTCTGGTGTGTTTTAAGAGCAAATGAATCTGAAAATGTCTTCCGACACACACTGCACTTGAAGGGTTTCTCTCCCGTGTGTGTTCTCTGGTGTCTTTGAAGATGAGATGAATCTGAAAATGCCTTTCCACACACACTGCACTTGAAGGGTTTCTCTCCTGTGTGTGTTCTCTGGTGTGTTTTAAGAGCAAATGAACCTGAAAATGTCTTCCGACACACACTGCACCTGAAGGGTTTCTCTCCCGTGTGTGTTCTCTGGTGCATTTTAAGAGTAGATGAATGTGAAAATGTCTTCCCACACACACTGCACCTGAAGGGTTTCTCTCCCGTGTGTGTTCTCTGGTGTGTTACAAGATTATATGACTGTGCAAACGCCATCCCGCACATCGTGCACCTGAAGGGTTTCTCTCCCGTGTGTGTTCTCTGGTGTTTTTTAAGAGCAGATGACCATGAAAATGCCTTCCCACACACAGTACATTTGAAGGGTTTCTCTCCTGTGTGACTTCTCTGGTGCCGTGTCAAATTTCCAGTCCGGTCCGTGCTGTATGCACGCTGGTCGCATTGTTGACTTGTCGTACCGAGCTGCGCTGAGTGCCTTTGCTCCATCAGAACAATTCTGCAGAGGAAGCGTCAGCTGCAGACAGAAACAAAGAATATCCACACCATCTACACGTCAGGCACAGAGGAATGCACACGTGACTTACACGTCTATACTTATTAATATATTCATGATGTAGTGAAAAAGTTTCCCAAATTCATCAGATTTGATGAACGTGCAAATGCCTTCACGCACACACTGCAACTTGAAGGGTTTATCTCCCGTGTGTGTTCTCTGGTGTACTTTAAGATGTGGTGACTGTGCAAACGCCTTCATGTGCAGAGTGCACCTGAAGGGTTTCTCTCCACGGGCTGTTATGGCACACAATGAGAGGGAAAATGTCATTGATATGCCTGGAAGCCTTCATATCTTCAAGATGAATGTTAACCCAAAACTCTAAGCACACAATTTCGGCTGTCTGACTACAAAAGGAATATTTATGAAAGCTAAATTCAGCTGACATAGCAAAGGGTGTTGAAAACAATACTATTTGTGATATGCAGAAATTAATGTTCAATCGCAACTTAGAGATGTGAATCCAGGCTCAGATGTCCTTGAATGCTGGGATGAACAGTTCCGAATTCAGCTGCATGTGTGTGCTGTGCTCACCTCCTGTTTCCATTCTTATAAAGAGTTCCAGAGGAAAACAAAAATAAACTATTGTTTTGATATAACCTCCGTGTTCAACAGAGTTAATAGACTTTACTGCAAACATAAACTTGACACTGTCACATACTGCCATGAGTAAACAGGTGGTGGTGTGACCAGAACCATGCCTGGCCACCTTCATCTGCTCAGCATTAATTCTTCCTCACTCCACCAAGTAATGAATCGAGGATCAATCAACATAGCCGAGGCTATCCGTGTCTCTGTCTCTCTCTCCCCGTGGTGAAGGTGTTCCCCTCCACACATTCAGAGTCAACAGCGACACGCGCTTAGCGTCTTTGACCGATAGATACATTGACACACGTATTGTTGGTTCTTTCAGTAAAGTCACATAGATAGAAAATAAAATTAACAGATGAAATTTAATAAGATAAAGACCACTTGTGCTGCGATCGAAACGTCGTGGGTTTTTTGCTTCATTTAAAAAAATATATATTTTTCATTTAATTTATTTTATTGTTATTTTTATTTTATTTTCTATCTACGTGACTTTACCGAAAGAACGAAGAATATTAATTCCTGCAGTCACCAAAGTTTTAAGTCAAAACATTCACACACGTTGACAAAGCCTCACCTTGTGTTGTTGTGGGCAGGTCGCTTCTGATAACAAGAGCGGTATAGCAGCTCAAGCGGGCTTGGCCTGGTGAAAAAATATAAAAACTGCGTGAATATTTACAATAAAACAAAGTTACAAAGTGGCGAGCCGGGTGAAGACAAATTAAACTTAAGCGAGATTATTAAAGTGAATGCAATCAGGCGAGGGCAGGAGGCAAGGCCCCGCGTGGCTAGGCCCCGCGTTGTAAAGTTCCAACCTGGACATCGATTCCAATGCTCGCTGCTACTCAACTGACATCCCTACGAGAGAGAGCGAGGCTCTACCTTGGTAAACAACAACAACCACCACCACAACAACCACCACAACCACCACAACAACCACCACCACCACAACCACGACCACCAACACGATAATAATTTCTCACCTCGGATTTCAGTGCAAGAGCGAAGCGATCGCTTCCTGTTACCTCGTGACGTCACGCGGCAGCAGCAAGTGACATGCCGTCACGTCCGGGGTACAAGCCACTCCCCACCCACGAGCGGCTCCGTAACTGAATAAATTATATTTTGATTTAAAGCTTTCGTGACTGCAGTAATTCATATTCTTAGTTTTTTCGGTAAAGTCACGTTGAAGAGAAACAACAAAATAACAAAATATATATAAAACAATAAAAAAATTCTCACGACGTTTCGACCATAACTCAAACGGTCATCATCAGGTGTGTCGGTTTGCATAAATTTATTTTGAAAACGGCATATTTATTTATATATATATAAAAAAATAACGTTTGCGTCACGCGCAACGATTGGCAGTTTGCCCAGGACTAGTCCATCTATTTTTTGAAAAGAGGAGGGGGGAGACGAAATTTGTTTTTATGTATGCTGTCTGAAAGCCACTGTAAGCGTGAACAATCAATCAAGAACTGAAATGATTTATCAAATCTTTCCAATGATTGCTAAGATAGAATCCATCTTCTCGGTTGAAATTGTCTCTGTGCTTGTATATGTGGATAGCCTCATGAACGAATCTCTCATGGAAGCCAGATGGCTTACAAAGAACCTCCGTCTTGGAAAAGTCAATGGCATGTGAGCCTACTGAATTAGAACAATGATCTGCTACGGCCGAGGTGTTGGTCCTACCGTGTTTAAGGTCTGCTTTATGTTCACGAATGCGGTCCGAGATATGGCGTTTGGTTTCTCCAATGTAACTACTACCACAGAGGCAACTTAGTTTGTAGACACCAGGGTATTGTATGTCCGGAATCACATCTTTTACAGACGGAACCAGATCACGGATTTTATGTAATGTGTTGAAACGGACCTGGATCTTGTGTTTATTCAAGATTTTGGAGATCTTTTTTGTGATCCCAGCAATGTAGGGTAAAGTGATGGTTTTGAAAGGCTCCTCAAGAGGGTTCTTCTTCATGGTTTGAGTGATAGCTTTGCGGATTGTATAGTCGGAGTAACCATTAGCCCTAAGAGCTTGGTGTACGTGCTTGAGTTCACTGCTTATGTGTTCCTGGTCGGATATGCATTGGGCTCTATGATACAGAGTCTTGATGAGAGAATTCTTCTGTGATGGATGGTGGTGGGAATCCGGTTTCAGATAAGCATCCGTATGGGTAGCTTTCCTGTAGACAGAGTGGCTCATTGAACCATCAGGTCTCTTTTTAATTAGGACATCCAAAAAAGGTATCTTGCCATCTATTTCGACTTCCATGGTAAATCTGATGGCTGGGTGTATGGAATTGATGTGGTCGAAGAATTGGTCTAGAGCAGGCCGGCCATGTGGCCAGATGACAAAAGTGTCATCCACGTACCTCTTCCATAAGGTTGGGCGCAGAGTGGCAGTCTGGATGGCGTCAGTCTCAAATTTCTCCATGAAAATGTTAGCTATAACTGGAGAAAGGGGGGAGCCCATTGGGGTGCCCTCAGTTTGTTTGTAGAAAGTTCCATTCCAAGTGAAGTATGTATTGGTTAAACAGTGTCTCACCAGGGGGGGTACCTCAGTGTTTAGTCCTTGATGAACCAAGTCTTCAATGATTGCAATGGTGTCAGGTACAGGAACCTTGGTGAATAAGGAAACTACATCAAAACTGACAAGCAGGTCGTCTGGGGACAGGGAAATACCCTTGATTGTTGATACCAGGTGAGTAGAATTTTGTACCGCAGAGGTGGTCTTTCCAGTGAAAGGACGCAGGATTTCAGACAAAAAACGAGCTAGTTTGTAGGTGGGGGAGCTGATAGTAGAGACTATGGGACGAAGAGGTGTATCAACTTTATGTATTTTTGGTAAGCCGTATAATCTTGGTGGCCTGGCAGCAGAAGGTTTCAACGAAAACTGTTTAGATTGATCAATTAATGCGGTTGAATCAGAAATTATTTTGTTGGTTTGTGTGACGAGGCTGTTGGTGGGATCTCTTTTTATTTTTGTATAACTACCATCGTCGAGTAATTCTTTAATTTTGTTGTTGTATTCTATTTTATCCATGATGACAGTAGCATTGCCTTTGTCAGCTGAGAGAACTACAATATCATTCCTCTTTTTTAATTTATATAATTCAAAACGCTCATCTTTGCTGAGGTTGCTAGCTGGCATCTTAGCGTTTTTGAGGGTTGCAGCGATTTCAGATCTTGCTACGTCTGCAGCGATGTGACCCAGGCCCCTGAGAGCAACGTCTACTTGGGCAATTATATCATTAACTGGTATGTGTTTAGGTGTGACTGCAAAGTTTAGACCTTTAGCTAAAACGGATTTCAGACCATCGGAAATAGAACTGTTACTGCGATTAATTACGACTTTATTAACGTCTAACTTTTTGGTGTGTGGGTCCGGTCTTTTGTTGAAGAGGAGGTTAAATTTGGAAATCAGGTTTTCCTTACATTTGGTCGACATAGTAGCAGCTGAAGAGGCAGTCATATTGTCTACATGTTCCCAATCCGATGTGGACATTATTGCCGTCAATGATAAGTGTGATTTGTAGAGTGTCTTGTCTAACTGATCTAGTTCTGTGCGTATAAGTCTGATTTTTTCTGAGATAAGAGCTAAGCTAGTTTTGAAAAGAATTCGTTTCGCATTAGAAGAAGTTACAGTAGCAGAGGTGAGTGTAAATGCGATTGGTATTACCCCAGAGTCGCGGCATCTCTTCAGGAAGGTGAGAGACTCGATCAGCTGAGCTTTCTTATCCCGGAGTTTGTTGAAGGATCTTAAAGTTATGTGAAAACCCTCCCCGTAGAGGCGATTAAATTTTGATTTAAAGCTTTCGTGACTGCAGTAATTCATATTCTTAGTTTTTTCGGTAAAGTCACGTTGAAGAGAAACAACAAAATAACAAAATATATATAAAACAATAAAAAAAAATTCTCACGACGTTTCGACCATAACTCAAACGGTCATCATCAGGTGTGTCGGTTTGCATAAATTTATTTTGAAAACGGCATATTTATTAATTTATATATATTTAAAAAAATAACGTTTGCGTCACGCGCAACGATTGGCAGTTTGCCCAGGACTAGTCCATCTATTTTTTGAAAAGAGGAGGGGGGAGACGAAATTTGTTTTTATGTATGCTGTCTGAAAGCCACTGTAAGCGTGAACAATCAATCAAGAACTTAAATGATTTATCAAATCTTTCCAATGATTGCTAAGATAGAATCCATCTTCTTGGTTGAAATTGTCTCTGTGCTTGTATATGTGGATAGCCTCATGAACGAATCTCTCATGGAAGCCAGATGGCTTACAAAGAACCTCCGTCTTGGAAAAGTCAATGGCATGTGAGCCTACTGAATTAGAACAATGATCTGCTACGGCCGAGGTGTTGGTCCTACCGTGTTTAAGGTCTGCTTTATGTTCACGAATGCGGTCCGAGATATGGCGTTTGGTTTCTCCAATGTAACTACTACCACAGAGGCAACTTAGTTTGTAGACACCAGGGTATTGTATGTCCGGAATCACATCTTTTACAGACGGAACCAGATCACGGATTTTATGTAATGTGTTGAAACGGACCTGGATCTTGTGTTTATTCAAGATTTTGGAGATCTTTTTTGTGATCCCAGCAATGTAGGGTAAAGTGATGGTTTTGAAAGGCTCCTCAAGAGGGTTCTTCTTCATGGTTTGAGTGATAGCTTTGCGGATTGTATAGTCGGAGTAACCATTAGCCCTAAGAGCTTGGTGTACGTGCTTGAGTTCACTGCTTATGTGTTCCTGGTCGGATATGCATTGGGCTCTATGATACAGAGTCTTGATGAGAGAATTCTTCTGTGATGGATGGTGGTGGGAATCCGGTTTCAGATAAGCATCCGTATGGGTAGCTTTCCTGTAGACAGAGTGGCTCATTGAACCATCAGGTCTCTTTTTAATTAGGACATCCAAAAAAGGTATCTTGCCATCTATTTCGACTTCCATGGTAAATCTGATGGCTGGGTGTATGGAATTGATGTGGTCGAAGAATTGGTCTAGAGCAGGCCGGCCATGTGGCCAGATGACAAAAGTGTCATCCACGTACCTCTTCCATAAGGTTGGGCGCAGAGTGGCAGTCTGGATGGCGTCAGTCTCAAATTTCTCCATGAAAATGTTAGCTATAACTGGAGAAAGGGGGGAGCCCATTGGGGTGCCCTCAGTTTGTTTGTAGAAAGTTCCATTCCAAGTGAAGTATGTATTGGTTAAACAGTGTCTCACCAGGGGGGGTACCTCAGTGTTTAGTCCTTGATGAACCAAGTCTTCAATGATTGCAATGGTGTCAGGTACAGGAACCTTGGTGAATAAGGAAACTACATCAAAACTGACAAGCAGGTCGTCTGGGGACAGGGAAATACCCTTGATTGTTGATACCAGGTGAGTAGAATTTTGTACCGCAGAGGTGGTCTTTCCAGTGAAAGGACGCAGGATTTCAGACAAAAAACGAGCTAGTTTGTAGGTGGGGGAGCTGATAGTAGAGACTATGGGACGAAGAGGTGTATCAACTTTATGTATTTTTGGTAAGCCGTATAATCTTGGTGGCCTGGCAGCAGAAGGTTTCAACGAAAACTGTTTAGATTGATCAATTAATGCGGTTGAATCAGAAATTATTTTGTTGGTTTGTGTGACGAGGCTGTTGGTGGGATCTCTTTTTATTTTTGTATAACTACCATCGTCGAGTAATTCTTTAATTTTGTTGTTGTATTCTATTTTATCCATGATGACAGTAGCATTGCCTTTGTCAGCTGAGAGAACTACAATATCATTCCTCTTTTTTAATTTATATAATTCAAAACGCTCATCTTTGCTGAGGTTGCTAGCTGGCATCTTAGCGTTTTTGAGGGTTGCAGCGATTTCAGATCTTGCTACGTCTGCAGCGATGTGACCCAGGCCCCTGAGAGCAACGTCTACTTGGGCAATTATATCATTAACTGGTATGTGTTTAGGTGTGACTGCAAAGTTTAGACCTTTAGCTAAAACGGATTTCAGACCATCGGAAATAGAACTGTTACTGCGATTAATTACGACTTTATTAACGTCTAACTTTTTGGTGTGTGGGTCCGGTCTTTTGTTGAAGAGGAGGTTAAATTTGGAAATCAGGTTTTCCTTACATTTGGTCGACATAGTAGCAGCTGAAGAGGCAGTCATATTGTCTACATGTTCCCAATCCGATGTGGACATTATTGCCGTCAATGATAAGTGTGATTTGTAGAGTGTCTTGTCTAACTGATCTAGTTCTGTGCGTATAAGTCTGATTTTTTCTGAGATAAGAGCTAAGCTAGTTTTGAAAAGAATTCGTTTCGCATTAGAAGAAGTTACAGTAGCAGAGGTGAGTGTAAATGCGATTGGTATTACCCCAGAGTCGCGGCATCTCTTCAGGAAGGTGAGAGACTCGATCAGCTGAGCTTTCTTATCCCGGAGTTTGTTGAAGGATCTTAAAGTTATGTGAAAACCCTCCCCGTAGAGGCGATTAAATTTTGATTTAAAGCTTTCGTGACTGCAGTAATTCATATTCTTAGTTTTTTCGGTAAAGTCACGTTGAAGAGAAACAACAAAATAACAAAATATATATAAAACAATAAAAAAAAATTCTCACGACGTTTCGACCATAACTCAAACGGTCATCATCAGGTGTGTCGGTTTGCATAAATTTATTTTGAAAACGGCATATTTATTAATTTATATATATTTAAAAAAATAACGTTTGCGTCACGCGCAACGATTGGCAGTTTGCCCAGGACTAGTCCATCTATTTTTTGAAAAGAGGAGGGGGGAGACGAAATTTGTTTTTATGTATGCTGTCTGAAAGCCACTGTAAGCGTGAACAATCAATCAAGAACTTAAATGATTTATCAAATCTTTCCAATGATTGCTAAGATAGAATCCATCTTCTTGGTTGAAATTGTCTCTGTGCTTGTATATGTGGATAGCCTCATGAACGAATCTCTCATGGAAGCCAGATGGCTTACAAAGAACCTCCGTCTTGGAAAAGTCAATGGCATGTGAGCCTACTGAATTAGAACAATGATCTGCTACGGCCGAGGTGTTGGTCCTACCGTGTTTAAGGTCTGCTTTATGTTCACGAATGCGGTCCGAGATATGGCGTTTGGTTTCTCCAATGTAACTACTACCACAGAGGCAACTTAGTTTGTAGACACCAGGGTATTGTATGTCCGGAATCACATCTTTTACAGACGGAACCAGATCACGGATTTTATGTAATGTGTTGAAACGGACCTGGATCTTGTGTTTATTCAAGATTTTGGAGATCTTTTTTGTGATCCCAGCAATGTAGGGTAAAGTGATGGTTTTGAAAGGCTCCTCAAGAGGGTTCTTCTTCATGGTTTGAGTGATAGCTTTGCGGATTGTATAGTCGGAGTAACCATTAGCCCTAAGAGCTTGGTGTACGTGCTTGAGTTCACTGCTTATGTGTTCCTGGTCGGATATGCATTGGGCTCTATGATACAGAGTCTTGATGAGAGAATTCTTCTGTGATGGATGGTGGTGGGAATCCGGTTTCAGATAAGCATCCGTATGGGTAGCTTTCCTGTAGACAGAGTGGCTCATTGAACCATCAGGTCTCTTTTTAATTAGGACATCCAAAAAAGGTATCTTGCCATCTATTTCGACTTCCATGGTAAATCTGATGGCTGGGTGTATGGAATTGATGTGGTCGAAGAATTGGTCTAGAGCAGGCCGGCCATGTGGCCAGATGACAAAAGTGTCATCCACGTACCTCTTCCATAAGGTTGGGCGCAGAGTGGCAGTCTGGATGGCGTCAGTCTCAAATTTCTCCATGAAAATGTTAGCTATAACTGGAGAAAGGGGGGAGCCCATTGGGGTGCCCTCAGTTTGTTTGTAGAAAGTTCCATTCCAAGTGAAGTATGTATTGGTTAAACAGTGTCTCACCAGGGGGGGTACCTCAGTGTTTAGTCCTTGATGAACCAAGTCTTCAATGATTGCAATGGTGTCAGGTACAGGAACCTTGGTGAATAAGGAAACTACATCAAAACTGACAAGCAGGTCGTCTGGGGACAGGGAAATACCCTTGATTGTTGATACCAGGTGAGTAGAATTTTGTACCGCAGAGGTGGTCTTTCCAGTGAAAGGACGCAGGATTTCAGACAAAAAACGAGCTAGTTTGTAGGTGGGGGAGCTGATAGTAGAGACTATGGGACGAAGAGGTGTATCAACTTTATGTATTTTTGGTAAGCCGTATAATCTTGGTGGCCTGGCAGCAGAAGGTTTCAACGAAAACTGTTTAGATTGATCAATTAATGCGGTTGAATCAGAAATTATTTTGTTGGTTTGTGTGACGAGGCTGTTGGTGGGATCTCTTTTTATTTTTGTATAACTACCATCGTCGAGTAATTCTTTAATTTTGTTGTTGTATTCTATTTTATCCATGATGACAGTAGCATTGCCTTTGTCAGCTGAGAGAACTACAATATCATTCCTCTTTTTTAATTTATATAATTCAAAACGCTCATCTTTGCTGAGGTTGCTAGCTGGCATCTTAGCGTTTTTGAGGGTTGCAGCGATTTCAGATCTTGCTACGTCTGCAGCGATGTGACCCAGGCCCCTGAGAGCAACGTCTACTTGGGCAATTATATCATTAACTGGTATGTGTTTAGGTGTGACTGCAAAGTTTAGACCTTTAGCTAAAACGGATTTCAGACCATCGGAAATAGAACTGTTACTGCGATTAATTACGACTTTATTAACGTCTAACTTTTTGGTGTGTGGGTCCGGTCTTTTGTTGAAGAGGAGGTTAAATTTGGAAATCAGGTTTTCCTTACATTTGGTCGACATAGTAGCAGCTGAAGAGGCAGTCATATTGTCTACATGTTCCCAATCCGATGTGGACATTATTGCCGTCAATGATAAGTGTGATTTGTAGAGTGTCTTGTCTAACTGATCTAGTTCTGTGCGTATAAGTCTGATTTTTTCTGAGATAAGAGCTAAGCTAGTTTTGAAAAGAATTCGTTTCGCATTAGAAGAAGTTACAGTAGCAGAGGTGAGTGTAAATGCGATTGGTCTCTCACCTTCCTGAAGAGATGCCGCGACTCTGGGGTAATACCAATCGCATTTACACTCACCTCTGCTACTGTAACTTCTTCTAATGCGACACGAATTCTTTTCAAAACTAGCTTAGCTCTTATCTCAGAAAAAATCAGACTTATACGCACAGAACTAGATCAGTTAGACAAGACACTCTACAAATCACACTTATCATTGACGGCAATAATGTCCACATCGGATTGGGAACATGTAGACAATATGACTGCCTCTTCAGCTGCTACTATGTCGACCAAATGTAAGGAAAACCTGATTTCCAAATTTAACCTCCTCTTCAACAAAAGACCGGACCCACACACCAAAAAGTTAGACGTTAATAAAGTCGTAATTAATCGCAGTAACAGTTCTATTTCCGATGGTCTGAAATCCGTTTTAGCTAAAGGTCTAAACTTTGCAGTCACACCTAAACACATACCAGTTAATGATATAATTGCCCAAGTAGACGTTGCTCTCAGGGGCCTGGGTCACATCGCTGCAGACGTAGCAAGATCTGAAATCGCTGCAACCCTCAAAAACGCTAAGATGCCAGCTAGCAACCTCAGCAAAGATGAGCGTTTTGAATTATATAAATTAAAAAAGAGGAATGATATTGTAGTTCTCTCAGCTGACAAAGGCAATGCTACTGTCATCATGGATAAAATAGAATACAACAACAAAATTAAAGAATTACTCGACGATGGTAGTTATACAAAAATAAAAAGAGATCCCACCAACAGCCTCGTCACACAAACCAACAAAATAATTTCTGATTCAACCGCATTAATTGATCAATCTAAACAGTTTTCGTTGAAACCTTCTGCTGCCAGGCCACCAAGATTATACGGCTTACCAAAAATACATAAAGTTGATACACCTCTTCGTCCCATAGTCTCTACTATCAGCTCCCCCACCTACAAACTAGCTCGTTTTTTGTCTGAAATCCTGCGTCCTTTCACTGGAAAGACCACCTCTGCGGTACAAAATTCTACTCACCTGGTATCAACAATCAAGGGTATTTCCCTGTCCCCAGACGACCTGCTTGTCAGTTTTGATGTAGTTTCCTTATTCACCAAGGTTCCTGTACCTGACACCATTGCAATCATTGAAGACTTGGTTCATCAAGGACTAAACACTGAGGTACCCCCCCTGGTGAGACACTGTTTAACCAATACATACTTCACTTGGAATGGAACTTTCTACAAACAAACTGAGGGCACCCCAATGGGCTCCCCCCTTTCTCCAGTTATAGCTAACATTTTCATGGAGAAATTTGAGACTGACGCCATCCAGACTGCCACTCTGCGCCCAACCTTATGGAAGAGGTACGTGGATGACACTTTTGTCATCTGGCCACATGGCCGGCCTGCTCTAGACCAATTCTTCGACCACATCAATTCCATACACCCAGCCATCAGATTTACCATGGAAGTCGAAATAGATGGCAAGATACCTTTTTTGGATGTCCTAATTAAAAAGAGACCTGATGGTTCAATGAGCCACTCTGTCTACAGGAAAGCTACCCATACAGATGCTTATCTGAAACCGGATTCCCACCACCATCCATCACAGAAGAATTCTCTCATCAAGACTCTGTATCATAGAGCCCAATGCATATCCGACCAGGAACACATAAGCAGTGAACTCAAGCACGTACACCAAGCTCTTAGGGCTAATGGTTACTCCGACTATACAATCCGCAAAGCTATCACTCAAACCATGAAGAAGAACCCTCTTGAGGAGCCTTTCAAAACCATCACTTTACCCTACATTGCTGGGATCACAAAAAAGATCTCCAAAATCTTGAATAAACACAAGATCCAGGTCCGTTTCAACACATTACATAAAATCCGTGATCTGGTTCCGTCTGTAAAAGATGTGATTCCGGACATACAATACCCTGGTGTCTACAAACTAAGTTGCCTCTGTGGTAGTAGTTACATTGGAGAAACCAAACGCCATATCTCGGACCGCATTCGTGAACATAAAGCAGACCTTAAACACGGTAGGACCAACACCTCGGCCGTAGCAGATCATTGTTCTAATTCAGTAGGCTCACATGCCATTGACTTTTCCAAGACGGAGGTTCTTTGTAAGCCATCTGGCTTCCATGAGAGATTCGTTCATGAGGCTATCCACATATACAAGCACAGAGACAATTTCAACCAAGAAGATGGATTCTATCTTAGCAATCATTGGAAAGATTTGATAAATCATTTCAGTTCTTGATTGATTGTTCACGCTTACAGTGGCTTTCAGACAGCATACATAAAAACAAATTTCGTCTCCCCCCTCCTCTTTTCAAAAAATAGATGGACTAGTCCTGGGCAAACTGCCAATCGTTGCGCGTGACGCAAACGTTATTTTTTAAATATATATAAATAAATAAATATGCCGTTTTCCAAATAAATTTATGCAAACCGACACACCTGATGATGACCGTTTGAGTTATGGTCGAAACGTCGTGAGAATTTTTTTTTATTGTTTTATATATATTTTGTTATTTTGTTGTTTCTCTTCAACGTGACTTTACCGAAAAAACTAAGAATATGAATTACTGCAGTCACGAAAGCTTTAAATCAAAATTTAATCGCCTCTACGGGGAGGGTTTTCACATAAGAAAGCTCAGCTGATCGAGTCTCTCACCTTCCTGAAGAGATGCCGCGACTCTGGGGTAATACCAATCGCATTTACACTCACCTCTGCTACTGTAACTTCTTCTAATGCGAAACGAATTCTTTTCAAAACTAGCTTAGCTCTTATCTCAGAAAAAATCAGACTTATACGCACAGAACTAGATCAGTTAGACAAGACACTCTACAAATCACACTTATCATTGACGGCAATAATGTCCACATCGGATTGGGAACATGTAGACAATATGACTGCCTCTTCAGCTGCTACTATGTCGACCAAATGTAAGGAAAACCTGATTTCCAAATTTAACCTCCTCTTCAACAAAAGACCGGACCCACACACCAAAAAGTTAGACGTTAATAAAGTCGTAATTAATCGCAGTAACAGTTCTATTTCCGATGGTCTGAAATCCGTTTTAGCTAAAGGTCTAAACTTTGCAGTCACACCTAAACACATACCAGTTAATGATATAATTGCCCAAGTAGACGTTGCTCTCAGGGGCCTGGGTCACATCGCTGCAGACGTAGCAAGATCTGAAATCGCTGCAACCCTCAAAAACGCTAAGATGCCAGCTAGCAACCTCAGCAAAGATGAGCGTTTTGAATTATATACATTAAAAAAGAGGAATGATATTGTAGTTCTCTCAGCTGACAAAGGCAATGCTACTGTCATCATGGATAAAATAGAATACAACAACAAAATTAAAGAATTACTCGACGATGGTAGTTATACAAAAATAAAAAGAGATCCCACCAACAGCCTCGTCACACAAACCAACAAAATAATTTCTGATTCAACCGCATTAATTGATCAATCTAAACAGTTTTCGTTGAAACCTTCTGCTGCCAGGCCACCAAGATTATACGGCTTACCAAAAATACATAAAGTTGATACACCTCTTCGTCCCATAGTCTCTACTATCAGCTCCCCCACCTACAAACTAGCTCGTTTTTTGTCTGAAATCCTGCGTCCTTTCACTGGAAAGACCACCTCTGCGGTACAAAATTCTACTCACCTGGTATCAACAATCAAGGGTATTTCCCTGTCCCCAGACGACCTGCTTGTCAGTTTTGATGTAGTTTCCTTATTCACCAAGGTTCCTGTACCTGACACCATTGCAATCATTGAAGACTTGGTTCATCAAGGACTAAACACTGAGGTACCCCCCCTGGTGAGACACTGTTTAACCAATACATACTTCACTTGGAATGGAACTTTCTACAAACAAACTGAGGGCACCCCAATGGGCTCCCCCCTTTCTCCAGTTATAGCTAACATTTTCATGGAGAAATTTGAGACTGACGCCATCCAGACTGCCACTCTGCGCCCAACCTTATGGAAGAGGTACGTGGATGACACTTTTGTCATCTGGCCACATGGCCGGCCTGCTCTAGACCAATTCTTCGACCACATCAATTCCATACACCCAGCCATCAGATTTACCATGGAAGTCGAAATAGATGGCAAGATACCTTTTTTGGATGTCCTAATTAAAAAGAGACCTGATGGTTCAATGAGCCACTCTGTCTACAGGAAAGCTACCCATACGGATGCTTATCTGAAACCGGATTCCCACCACCATCCATCACAGAAGAATTCTCTCATCAAGACTCTGTATCATAGAGCCCAATGCATATCCGACCAGGAACACATAAGCAGTGAACTCAAGCACGTACACCAAGCTCTTAGGGCTAATGGTTACTCCGACTATACAATCCGCAAAGCTATCACTCAAACCATGAAGAAGAACCCTCTTGAGGAGCCTTTCAAAACCATCACTTTACCCTACATTGCTGGGATCACAAAAAAGATCTCCAAAATCTTGAATAAACACAAGATCCAGGTCCGTTTCAACACATTACATAAAATCCGTGATCTGGTTCCATCTGTAAAAGATGTGATTCCGGACATACAATACCCTGGTGTCTACAAACTAAGTTGCCTCTGTGGTAGTAGTTACATTGGAGAAACCAAACGCCATATCTCGGACCGCATTCGTGAACATAAAGCAGACCTTAAACACGGTAGGACCAACACCTCGGCCGTAGCAGATCATTGTTCTAATTCAGTAGGCTCACATGCCATTGACTTTTCCAAGACGGAGGTTCTTTGTAAGCCATCTGGCTTCCATGAGAGATTCGTTCATGAGGCTATCCACATATACAAGCACAGAGACAATTTCAACCGAGAAGATGGATTCTATCTTAGCAATCATTGGAAAGATTTGATAAATCATTTCAGTTCTTGATTGATTGTTCACGCTTACAGTGGCTTTCAGACAGCATACATAAAAACAAATTTCGTCTCCCCCCTCCTCTTTTCAAAAAATAGATGGACTAGTCCTGGGCAAACTGCCAATCGTTGCGCGTGACGCAAACGTTATTTTTTCATATATATAAATAAATAAATATGCCGTTTTCAAAATACATTTATGCAAACCGACACATCTGATGATGACCGTTTGAGTTATGGTCGAAACGTCGTGAGAATTTTTTTATTGTTTTATATATATTTTGTTATTTTGTTGTTTCTCTTCAACGTGACTTTACCGAAAAAACTAAGAATATGAATTACTGCAGTCACGAAAGCTTTAAATCAAAATTGAATCGCCTCTACGGGGAGGGTTTTCACATAACTTTAAGATCCTTCAACAAACTCCGGGATAAGAAAGCTCAGCTGATCGAGTCTCTCACCTTCCTGAAGAGATGCCGCGACTCTGGGGTAATACCAATCGCATTTACACTCACCTCTGCTACTGTAACTTCTTCTAATGCGAAACGAATTCTTTTCAAAACTAGCTTAGCTCTTATCTCAGAAAAAATCAGACTTATACGCACAGAACTAGATCAGTTAGACAAGACACTCTACAAATCACACTTATCATTGACGGCAATAATGTCCACATCGGATTGGGAACATGTAGACAATATGACTGCCTCTTCAGCTGCTACTATGTCGACCAAATGTAAGGAAAACCTGATTTCCAAATTTAACCTCCTCTTCAACAAAAGACCAGACCCACACACCAAAAAGTTAGACGTTAATAAAGTCGTAATTAATCGCAGTAACAGTTCTATTTCCGATGGTCTGAAATCCGTTTTAGCTAAAGGTCTAAACTTTGCAGTCACACCTAAACACATACCAGTTAATGATATAATTGCCCAAGTAGACGTTGCTCTCAGGGGCCTGGGTCACATCGCTGCAGACGTAGCAAGATCTGAAATCGCTGCAACCCTCAAAAACGCTAAGGTGCCAGCTAGCAACCTCAGCAAAGATGAGCGTTTTGAATTATATAAATTAAAAAAGAGGAATGATATTGTAGTTCTCTCAGCTGACAAAGGCAATGCTACTGTCATCATGGATAAAATAGAATACAACAACAAAATTAAAGAATTACTCGACGATGGTAGTTATACAAAAATAAAAAGAGATCCCACCAACAGCCTCGTCACACAAACCAACAAAATAATTTCTGATTCAACCGCATTAATTGATCAATCTAAACAGTTTTCGTTGAAACCTTCTGCTGCCAGGCCACCAAGATTATACGGCTTACCAAAAATACATAAAGTTGATACACCTCTTCGTCCCATAGTCTCTACTATCAGCTCCCCCACCTACAAACTAGCTCGTTTTTTGTCTGAAATCCTGCGTCCTTTCACTGGAAAGACCACCTCTGCGGTACAAAATTCTACTCACCTGGTATCAACAATCAAGGGTATTTCCCTGTCCCCAGACGACCTGCTTGTCAGTTTTGATGTAGTTTCCTTATTCACCAAGGTTCCTGTACCTGACACCATTGCAATCATTGAAGACTTGGTTCATCAAGGACTAAACACTGAGGTACCCCCACTGGTGAGACACTGTTTAACCAATACATACTTCACTTGGAATGGAACTTTCTACAAACAAACTGAGGGCACCCCAATGGGCTCCCCCCTTTCTCCAGTTATAGCTAACATTTTCATGGAGAAATTTGAGACTGACGCCATCCAGACTGCCACTCTGCGCCCAACCTTATGGAAGAGGTACGTGGATGACACTTTTGTCATCTGGCCACATGGCCGGCCTGCTCTAGACCAATTCTTCGACCACATCAATTCCATACACCCAGCCATCAGATTTACCATGGAAGTCGAAATAGATGGCAAGATACCTTTTTTGGATGTCCTAATTAAAAAGAGACCTGATGGTTCAATGAGCCACTCTGTCTACAGGAAAGCTACCCATACGGATGCTTATCTGAAACCGGATTCCCACCACCATCCATCACAGAAGAATTCTCTCATCAAGACTCTGTATCATAGAGCCCAATGCATATCCGACCAGGAACACATAAGCAGTGAACTCAAGCACGTACACCAAGCTCTTAGGGCTAATGGTTACTCCGACTATACAATCCGCAAAGCTATCACTCAAACCATGAAGAAGAACCCTCTTGAGGAGCCTTTCAAAACCATCACTTTACCCTACATTGCTGGGATCACAAAAAAGATCTCCAAAATCTTGAATAAACACAAGATCCAGGTCCGTTTCAACACATTACATAAAATCCGTGATCTGGTTCCGTCTGTAAAAGATGTGATTCCGGACATACAATACCCTGGTGTCTACAAACTAAGTTGCCTCTGTGGTAGTAGTTACATTGGAGAAACCAAACGCCATATCTCGGACCGCATTCGTGAACATAAAGCAGACCTTAAACACGGTAGGACCAACACCTCGGCCGTAGCAGATCATTGTTCTAATTCAGTAGGCTCACATGCCATTGACTTTTCCAAGACGGAGGTTCTTTGTAAGCCATCTGGCTTCCATGAGAGATTCGTTCATGAGGCTATCCACATATACAAGCACAGAGACAATTTCAACCGAGAAGATGGATTCTATCTTAGCAATCATTGGAAAGATTTGATAAATCATTTCAGTTCTTGATTGATTGTTCACGCTTACAGTGGCTTTCAGACAGCATACATAAAAACAAATTTCGTCTACCCCCTCCTCTTTTCAAAAAAAATAGATGGACTAGTCCTGGGCAAACTGCCAATCGTTGCGCGTGACGCAAACATTATTTTTTCATATATATATAAATAAATAAATATGCCGTTTTCAAAATACATTTATGCAAACCGACACACCTGATGATGACCGTTTGAGTTATGGTCGAAACGTCGTGAGAATTTTTTTATTGTTTTATATATATTTTGTTATTTTGTTGTTTCTCTTCAACGTGACTTTACCGAAAAAACTAAGAATATGAATTACTGCAGTCACGAAAGCTTTAAATCAAAATTTAATCGCCTCTACGGGGAGGGTTTTCACATAACTTTAAGATCCTTCAACAAACTCCGGGATAAGAAAGCTCAGCTGATCGAGTCTCTCACCTTCCTGAAGAGATGCCGCGACTCTGGGGTAATACCAATCGCATTTACACTCACCTCTGCTACTGTAACTTCTTCTAATGCGAATCGAATTCTTTTCAAAACTAGCTTAGCTCTTATCTCAGAAAAAATCAGACTTATACGCACAGAACTAGATCAGTTAGACAAGACACTCTACAAATCACACTTATCATTGACGGCAATAATGTCCACATCGGATTGGGAACATGTAGACAATATGACTGCCTCTTCAGCTGCTACTATGTCGACCAAATGTAAGGAAAACCTGATTTCCAAATTTAACCTCCTCTTCAACAAAAGACCGGACCCACACACCAAAAAGTTAGACGTTAATAAAGTCGTAATTAATCGCAGTAACAGTTCTATTTCCGATGGTCTGAAATCCGTTTTAGCTAAAGGTCTAAACTTTGCAGTCACACCTAAACACATACCAGTTAATGATATAATTGCCCAAGTAGACGTTGCTCTCAGGGGCCTGGGTCACATCGCTGCAGACGTAGCAAGATCTGAAATCGCTGCAACCCTCAAAAACGCTAAGGTGCCAGCTAGCAACCTCAGCAAAGATGAGCGTTTTGAATTATATAAATTAAAAAAGAGGAATGATATTGTAGTTCTCTCAGCTGACAAAGGCAATGCTACTGTCATCATGGATAAAATAGAATACAACAACAAAATTAAAGAATTACTCGACGATGGTAGTTATACAAAAATAAAAAGAGATCCCACCAACAGCCTCGTCACACAAACCAACAAAATAATTTCTGATTCAACCGCATTAATTGATCAATCTAAACAGTTTTCGTTGAAACCTTCTGCTGCCAGGCCACCAAGATTATACGGCTTACCAAAAATACATAAAGTTGATACACCTCTTCGTCCCATAGTCTCTACTATCAGCTCCCCCACCTACAAACTAGCTCGTTTTTTGTCTGAAATCCTGCGTCCTTTCACTGGAAAGACCACCTCTGCGGTACAAAATTCTACTCACCTGGTATCAACAATCAAGGGTATTTCCCTGTCCCCAGACGACCTGCTTGTCAGTTTTGATGTAGTTTCCTTATTCACCAAGGTTCCTGTACCTGACACCATTGCAATCATTGAAGACTTGGTTCATCAAGGACTAAACACTGAGGTACCCCCACTGGTGAGACACTGTTTAACCAATACATACTTCACTTGGAATGGAACTTTCTACAAACAAACTGAGGGCACCCCAATGGGCTCCCCCCTTTCTCCAGTTATAGCTAACATTTTCATGGAGAAATTTGAGACTGACGCCATCCAGACTGCCACTCTGCGCCCAACCTTATGGAAGAGGTACGTGGATGACACTTTTGTCATCTGGCCACATAGCCGGCCTGCTCTAGACCAATTCTTCGACCACATCAATTCCATACACCCAGCCATCAGATTTACCATGGAAGTCGAAATAGATGGCAAGATACCTTTTTTGGATGTCCTAATTAAAAAGAGACCTGATGGTTCAATGAGCCACTCTGTCTACAGGAAAGCTACCCATACGGATGCTTATCTGAAACCGGATTCCCACCACCATCCATCACAGAAGAATTCTCTCATCAAGACTCTGTATCATAGAGCCCAATGCATATCCGACCAGGAACACATAAGCAGTGAACTCAAGCACGTACACCAAGCTCTTAGGGCTAATGGTTACTCCGACTATACAATCCGCAAAGCTATCACTCAAACCATGAAGAAGAACCCTCTTGAGGAGCCTTTCAAAACCATCACTTTACCCTACATTGCTGGGATCACAAAAAAGATCTCCAAAATCTTGAATAAACACAAGATCCAGGTCCGTTTCAACACATTACATAAAATCCGTGATCTGGTTCCGTCTGTAAAAGATGTGATTCCGGACATACAATACCCTGGTGTCTACAAACTAAGTTGCCTCTGTGGTAGTAGTTACATTGGAGAAACCAAACGCCATATCTCGGACCGCATTCGTGAACATAAAGCAGACCTTAAACACGGTAGGACCAACACCTCGGCCGTAGCAGATCATTGTTCTAATTCAGTAGGCTCACATGCCATTGACTTTTCCAAGACGGAGGTTCTTTGTAAGCCATCTGGCTTCCATGAGAGATTCGTTCATGAGGCTATCCACATATACAAGCACAGAGACAATTTCAACCGAGAAGATGGATTCTATCTTAGCAATCATTGGAAAGATTTGATAAATCATTTCAGTTCTTGATTGATTGTTCACGCTTACAGTGGCTTTCAGACAGCATACATAAAAACAAATTTCGTCTACCCCCTCCTCTTTTCAAAAAAAATAGATGGACTAGTCCTGGGCAAACTGCCAATCGTTGCGCGTGACGCAAACGTTATTTTTTCATATATAAATAAATAAATAAATATGCCGTTTTCAAAATACATTTATGCAAACCGACACACCTGATGATGACCGTTTGAGTTATGGTCGAAACGTCGTGAGAATTTTTTTATTGTTTTATATATATTTTGTTATTTTGTTGTTTCTCTTCAACGTGACTTTACCGAAAAAACTAAGAATATGAATTACTGCAGTCACGAAAGCTTTAAATCAAAATTTAATCGCCTCTACGGGGAGGGTTTTCACATAACTTTAAGATCCTTCAACAAACTCCGGGATAAGAAAGCTCAGCTGATCGAGTCTCTCACCTTCCTGAAGAGATGCCGCGACTCTGGGGTAATACCAATCGCATTTACACTCACCTCTGCTACTGTAACTTCTTCTAATGCGAATCGAATTCTTTTCAAAACTAGCTTAGCTCTTATCTCAGAAAAAATCAGACTTATACGCACAGAACTAGATCAGTTAGACAAGACACTCTACAAATCACACTTATCATTGACGGCAATAATGTCCACATCGGATTGGGAACATGTAGACAATATGACTGCCTCTTCAGCTGCTACTATGTCGACCAAATGTAAGGAAAACCTGATTTCCAAATTTAACCTCCTCTTCAACAAAAGACCGGACCCACACACCAAAAAGTTAGACGTTAATAAAGTCGTAATTAATCGCAGTAACAGTTCTATTTCCGATGGTCTGAAATCCGTTTTAGCTAAAGGTCTAAACTTTGCAGTCACACCTAAACACATACCAGTTAATGATATAATTGCCCAAGTAGACGTTGCTCTCAGGGGCCTGGGTCACATCGCTGCAGACGTAGCAAGATCTGAAATCGCTGCAACCCTCAAAAACGCTAAGGTGCCAGCTAGCAACCTCAGCAAAGATGAGCGTTTTGAATTATATAAATTAAAAAAGAGGAATGATATTGTAGTTCTCTCAGCTGACAAAGGCAATGCTACTGTCATCATGGATAAAATAGAATACAACAACAAAATTAAAGAATTACTCGACGATGGTAGTTATACAAAAATAAAAAGAGATCCCACCAACAGCCTCGTCACACAAACCAACAAAATAATTTCTGATTCAACCGCATTAATTGATCAATCTAAACAGTTTTCGTTGAAACCTTCTGCTGCCAGGCCACCAAGATTATACGGCTTACCAAAAATACATAAAGTTGATACACCTCTTCGTCCCATAGTCTCTACTATCAGCTCCCCCACCTACAAACTAGCTCGTTTTTTGTCTGAAATCCTGCGTCCTTTCACTGGAAAGACCACCTCTGCGGTACAAAATTCTACTCACCTGGTATCAACAATCAAGGGTATTTCCCTGTCCCCAGATGACCTGCTTGTCAGTTTTGATGTAGTTTCCTTATTCACCAAGGTTCCTGTACCTGACACCATTGCAATCATTGAAGACTTGGTTCATCAAGGACTAAACACTGAGGTACCCCCACTGGTGAGACACTGTTTAACCAATACATACTTCACTTGGAATGGAACTTTCTACAAACAAACTGAGGGCACCCCAATGGGCTCCCCCCTTTCTCCAGTTATAGCTAACATTTTCATGGAGAAATTTGAGACTGACGCCATCCAGACTGCCACTCTGCGCCCAACCTTATGGAAGAGGTACGTGGATGACACTTTTGTCATCTGGCCACATAGCCGGCCTGCTCTAGACCAATTCTTCGACCACATCAATTCCATACACCCAGCCATCAGATTTACCATGGAAGTCGAAATAGATGGCAAGATACCTTTTTTGGATGTCCTAATTAAAAAGAGACCTGATGGTTCAATGAGCCACTCTGTCTACAGGAAAGCTACCCATACGGATGCTTATCTGAAACCGGATTCCCACCACCATCCATCACAGAAGAATTCTCTCATCAAGACTCTGTATCATAGAGCCCAATGCATATCCGACCAGGAACACATAAGCAGTGAACTCAAGCACGTACACCAAGCTCTTAGGGCTAATGGTTACTCCGACTATACAATCCGCAAAGCTATCACTCAAACCATGAAGAAGAACCCTCTTGAGGAGCCTTTCAAAACCATCACTTTACCCTACATTGCTGGGATCACAAAAAAGATCTCCAAAATCTTGAATAAACACAAGATCCAGGTCCGTTTCAACACATTACATAAAATCCGTGATCTGGTTCCGTCTGTAAAAGATGTGATTCCGGACATACAATACCCTGGTGTCTACAAACTAAGTTGCCTCTGTGGTAGTAGTTACATTGGAGAAACCAAACGCCATATCTCGGACCGCATTCGTGAACATAAAGCAGACCTTAAACACGGTAGGACCAACACCTCGGCCGTAGCAGATCATTGTTCTAATTCAGTAGGCTCACATGCCATTGACTTTTCCAAGACGGAGGTTCTTTGTAAGCCATCTGGCTTCCATGAGAGATTCGTTCATGAGGCTATCCACATATACAAGCACAGAGACAATTTCAACCGAGAAGATGGATTCTATCTTAGCAATCATTGGAAAGATTTGATAAATCATTTCAGTTCTTGATTGATTGTTCACGCTTGCAGTGGCTTTCAGACAGCATACATAAAAACAAATTTCGTCTCCCCCCTCCTCTTTTCAAAAAAAATAGATGGACTAGTCCTGGGCAAACTGCCAATCGTTGCACGTGACGCAAACGTTATTTTTTCATATATATATATAAATAAATAAATATGCCGTTTTCAAAATACATTTATGCAAACCGACACACCTGATGATGACCGTTTGAGTTATGGTCGAAACGTCGTGAGAATTTTTTTATTGTTTTATATATATTTTGTTATTTTGTTGTTTCTCTTCAACGTGACTTTACCGAAAAAACTAAGAATATGAATTACTGCAGTCACGAAAGCTTTAAATCAAAATTTAATCGCCTCTACGGGGAGGGTTTTCACATAACTTTAAGATCCTTCAACAAACTCCGGGATAAGAAAGCTCAGCTGATCGAGTCTCTCACCTTCCTGAAGAGATGCCGCGACTCTGGGGTAATACCAATCGCATTTACACTCACCTCTGCTACTGTAACTTCTTCTAATGCGAATCGAATTCTTTTCAAAACTAGCTTAGCTCTTATCTCAGAAAAAATCAGACTTATACGCACAGAACTAGATCAGTTAGACAAGACACTCTACAAATCACACTTATCATTGACGGCAATAATGTCCACATCGGATTGGGAACATGTAGACAATATGACTGCCTCTTCAGCTGCTACTATGTCGACCAAATGTAAGGAAAACCTGATTTCCAAATTTAACCTCCTCTTCAACAAAAGACCGGACCCACACACCAAAAAGTTAGACGTTAATAAAGTCGTAATTAATCGCAGTAACAGTTCTATTTCCGATGGTCTGAAATCCGTTTTAGCTAAAGGTCTAAACTTTGCAGTCACACCTAAACACATACCAGTTAATGATATAATTGCCCAAGTAGACGTTGCTCTCAGGGGCCTGGGTCACATCGCTGCAGACGTAGCAAGATCTGAAATCGCTGCAACCCTCAAAAACGCTAAGGTGCCAGCTAGCAACCTCAGCAAAGATGAGCGTTTTGAATTATATAAATTAAAAAAGAGGAATGATATTGTAGTTCTCTCAGCTGACAAAGGCAATGCTACTGTCATCATGGATAAAATAGAATACAACAACAAAATTAAAGAATTACTCGACGATGGTAGTTATACAAAAATAAAAAGAGATCCCACCAACAGCCTCGTCACACAAACCAACAAAATAATTTCTGATTCAACCGCATTAATTGATCAATCTAAACAGTTTTCGTTGAAACCTTCTGCTGCCAGGCCACCAAGATTATACGGCTTACCAAAAATACATAAAGTTGATACACCTCTTCGTCCCATAGTCTCTACTATCAGCTCCCCCACCTACAAACTAGCTCGTTTTTTGTCTGAAATCCTGCGTCCTTTCACTGGAAAGACCACCTCTGCGGTACAAAATTCTACTCACCTGGTATCAACAATCAAGGGTATTTCCCTGTCCCCAGATGACCTGCTTGTCAGTTTTGATGTAGTTTCCTTATTCACCAAGGTTCCTGTACCTGACACCATTGCAATCATTGAAGACTTGGTTCATCAAGGACTAAACACTGAGGTACCCCCACTGGTGAGACACTGTTTAACCAATACATACTTCACTTGGAATGGAACTTTCTACAAACAAACTGAGGGCACCCCAATGGGCTCCCCCCTTTCTCCAGTTATAGCTAACATTTTCATGGAGAAATTTGAGACTGACGCCATCCAGACTGCCACTCTGCGCCCAACCTTATGGAAGAGGTACGTGGATGACACTTTTGTCATCTGGCCACATAGCCGGCCTGCTCTAGACCAATTCTTCGACCACATCAATTCCATACACCCAGCCATCAGATTTACCATGGAAGTCGAAATAGATGGCAAGATACCTTTTTTGGATGTCCTAATTAAAAAGAGACCTGATGGTTCAATGAGCCACTCTGTCTACAGGAAAGCTACCCATACGGATGCTTATCTGAAACCGGATTCCCACCACCATCCATCACAGAAGAATTCTCTCATCAAGACTCTGTATCATAGAGCCCAATGCATATCCGACCAGGAACACATAAGCAGTGAACTCAAGCACGTACACCAAGCTCTTAGGGCTAATGGTTACTCCGACTATACAATCCGCAAAGCTATCACTCAAACCATGAAGAAGAACCCTCTTGAGGAGCCTTTCAAAACCATCACTTTACCCTACATTGCTGGGATCACAAAAAAGATCTCCAAAATCTTGAATAAACACAAGATCCAGGTCCGTTTCAACACATTACATAAAATCCGTGATCTGGTTCCGTCTGTAAAAGATGTGATTCCGGACATACAATACCCTGGTGTCTACAAACTAAGTTGCCTCTGTGGTAGTAGTTACATTGGAGAAACCAAACGCCATATCTCGGACCGCATTCGTGAACATAAAGCAGACCTTAAACACGGTAGGACCAACACCTCGGCCGTAGCAGATCATTGTTCTAATTCAGTAGGCTCACATGCCATTGACTTTTCCAAGACGGAGGTTCTTTGTAAGCCATCTGGCTTCCATGAGAGATTCGTTCATGAGGCTATCCACATATACAAGCACAGAGACAATTTCAACCGAGAAGATGGATTCTATCTTAGCAATCATTGGAAAGATTTGATAAATCATTTCAGTTCTTGATTGATTGTTCACGCTTGCAGTGGCTTTCAGACAGCATACATAAAAACAAATTTCGTCTCCCCCCTCCTCTTTTCAAAAAAAATAGATGGACTAGTCCTGGGCAAACTGCCAATCGTTGCACGTGACGCAAACGTTATTTTTTCATATATATATATATATATATAAATAAATAAATATGCCGTTTTCAAAATACATTTATGCAAACCGACACACCTGATGATGACCGTTTGAGTTATGGTCGAAACGTCGTGAGAATTTTTTTATTGTTTTATATATATTTTGTTATTTTGTTGTTTCTCTTCAACGTGACTTTACCGAAAAAACTAAGAATATGAATTACTGCAGTCACGAAAGCTTTAAATCAAAATTTAATCGCCTCTACGGGGAGGGTTTTCACATAACTTTAAGATCCTTCAACAAACTCCGGGATAAGAAAGCTCAGCTGATCGAGTCTCTCACCTTCCTGAAGAGATGCCGCGACTCTGGGGTAATACCAATCGCATTTACACTCACCTCTGCTACTGTAACTTCTTCTAATGCGAATCGAATTCTTTTCAAAACTAGCTTAGCTCTTATCTCAGAAAAAATCAGACTTATACGCACAGAACTAGATCAGTTAGACAAGACACTCTACAAATCACACTTATCATTGACGGCAATAATGTCCACATCGGATTGGGAACATGTAGACAATATGACTGCCTCTTCAGCTGCTACTATGTCGACCAAATGTAAGGAAAACCTGATTTCCAAATTTAACCTCCTCTTCAACAAAAGACCGGACCCACACACCAAAAAGTTAGACGTTAATAAAGTCGTAATTAATCGCAGTAACAGTTCTATTTCCGATGGTCTGAAATCCGTTTTAGCTAAAGGTCTAAACTTTGCAGTCACACCTAAACACATACCAGTTAATGATATAATTGCCCAAGTAGACGTTGCTCTCAGGGGCCTGGGTCACATCGCTGCAGACGTAGCAAGATCTGAAATCGCTGCAACCCTCAAAAACGCTAAGATGCCAGCTAGCAACCTCAGCAAAGATGAGCGTTTTGAATTATATAAATTAAAAAAGAGGAATGATATTGTAGTTCTCTCAGCTGACAAAGGCAATGCTACTGTCATCATGGATAAAATAGAATACAACAACAAAATTAAAGAATTACTCGACGATGGTAGTTATACAAAAATAAAAAGAGATCCCACCAACAGCCTCGTCACACAAACCAACAAAATAATTTCTGATTCAACCGCATTAATTGATCAATCTAAACAGTTTTCGTTGAAACCTTCTGCTGCCAGGCCACCAAGATTATACGGCTTACCAAAAATACATAAAGTTGATACACCTCTTCGTCCCATAGTCTCTACTATCAGCTCCCCCACCTACAAACTAGCTCGTTTTTTGTCTGAAATCCTGCGTCCTTTCACTGGAAAGACCACCTCTGCGGTACAAAATTCTACTCACCTGGTATCAACAATCAAGGGTATTTCCCTGTCCCCAGACGACCTGCTTGTCAGTTTTGATGTAGTTTCCTTATTCACCAAGGTTCCTGTACCTGACACCATTGCAATCATTGAAGACTTGGTTCATCAAGGACTAAACACTGAGGTACCCCCCCTGGTGAGACACTGTTTAACCAATACATACTTCACTTGGAATGGAACTTTCTACAAACAAACTGAGGGCACCCCAATGGGCTCCCCCCTTTCTCCAGTTATAGCTAACATTTTCATGGAGAAATTTGAGACTGACGCCATCCAGACTGCCACTCTGCGCCCAACCTTATGGAAGAGGTACGTGGATGACACTTTTGTCATCTGGCCACATGGCCGGCCTGCTCTAGACCAATTCTTCGACCACATCAATTCCATACACCCAGCCATCAGATTTACCATGGAAGTCGAAATAGATGGCAAGATACCTTTTTTGGATGTCCTAATTAAAAAGAGACCTGATGGTTCAATGAGCCACTCTGTCTACAGGAAAGCTACCCATACGGATGCTTATCTGAAACCGGATTCCCACCACCATCCATCACAGAAGAATTCTCTCATCAAGACTCTGTATCATAGAGCCCAATGCATATCCGACCAGGAACACATAAGCAGTGAACTCAAGCACGTACACCAAGCTCTTAGGGCTAATGGTTACTCCGACTATACAATCCGCAAAGCTATCACTCAAACCATGAAGAAGAACCCTCTTGAGGAGCCTTTCAAAACCATCACTTTACCCTACATTGCTGGGATCACAAAAAAGATCTCCAAAATCTTGAATAAACACAAGATCCAGGTCCGTTTCAACACATTACATAAAATCCGTGATCTGGTTCCGTCTGTAAAAGATGTGATTCCGGACATACAATACCCTGGTGTCTACAAACTAAGTTGCCTCTGTGGTAGTAGTTACATTGGAGAAACCAAACGCCATATCTCGGACCGCATTCGTGAACATAAAGCAGACCTTAAACACGGTAGGACCAACACCTCGGCCGTAGCAGATCATTGTTCTAATTCAGTAGGCTCACATGCCATTGACTTTTTCAAGACGGAGGTTCTCTGTAAGCCATCTGGCTTCCATGAGAGATTCGTTCATGAGGCTATCCACATATACAAGCACAGAGACAATTTCAACCGAGAAGATGGATTCTATCTTAGCAATCATTGGAAAGATTTGATAAATCATTTCAGTTCTTGATTGATTGTTCACGCTTACAGTGGCTTTCAGACAGCATACATAAAAACAAATTTCGTCTCCCCCCTCCTCTTTTCAAAAAATAGATGGACTAGTCCTGGGCAAACTGCCAATCGTTGCGCGTGACGCAAACGTTATTTTTATATATATATAAATAAATAAATATGCCGTTTTCAAAATACATTTATGCAAACCGACACACCTGATGATGACCGTTTGAGTTATGGTCGAAACGTCGTGAGAATTTTTTTATTGTTTTATATATATTTTGTTATTTTGTTGTTTCTCTTCAATGTGACTTTACCGAAAAAACTAAGAATATGAATAAATTATGTTAACGAGCCCGGGCCATATGTCGAGGGATGAGGGCTTGGGTGCTGAACCCGTCGCAATCAACTCGCGACGGCTTTCACGAACTCATTATGTTAATGACCCGCCAGTCACTGGGCGTAGCTTTGCCCAAATAAGGATTGTACCGGAACAGATATCGGCAGTGACCAAGCAGAGATGACGTCACGCTCAAGGGTGCGGTGGCCGAGGGTGGGAATACATTGGTGACATGACGTCACTAGCGAGGCACACCTCCCCCTGGCGTTTCACACCGATGAAGTAATGCTGAGTGGTGACGTCACAGAGCGGAGTTGGAGTTTAAGTTGATTTAGATTCATTTTACATTGCTCCATCTCTTGAACAGAGACCCCTTGCGTGCGTGAGCTCAGCAACTACAACATGGACATTTCTGTGTGTACACACTGTTTCTGTGTGTACACACTGTTTCTGTGTGTACACTGTGTATACACTGTGTGTGTGTACACTGTGTATACACACTGTGTATACACTGTGTGTGTACACTGTGTGTATACACTGTGTGTACACTGTGTGTGTGTACACTGTGTGTACACTGTGTGTGTACACTGTGTGCCTGTATCTCTGTGTGTGCCTGAGTCTCTGTGTGTGTGCCTGTGTGACACCTGATGATGATTGCTTGTGTTGCAGTCGAAATGTCGTGAGAATGTAATTGTTTTATATTTTTGTTATTTTATTGTTTCCCTTCTACGTGACTTTACCGAAAGAACAAGAATAAATATCAGCTCTATGTTTTCAAGTCAATACAGTTTGGGTAGTGAATAAATTATAGTCTAAATAAGCTACACATGACGAATTATAGGCAATTATAGTTATAATCAAAGACATTTTTAAACAATCACGTGGTCCCTGTAGTCGCCGTTTGAGACAAAATCTGCTTGAAAACAGTTTATCAACATATATGAATACATTGATTCGAATAAGCAGTGTTAATTTCCTATTTATGGCATGCCAGTTATGTGCCAGTTTTCGATATCAACATCACCTTATAAAAGAATAACATTTAAAAAATAAGCGCACAACCTTATCCGTGATGAACGCTGCACTTTGTCGTTTTCATGCAGGGGGCGCTGTAAACCTACACGCACCCCCTGCATGCGAACGACGGACGCGCAGGGACAGACGCTCGATTACGTTGGAATCGATCTGCAGACGGCCAGCAGCTCCGTGTCGCCTCATCTCGATCCCGCGATCCCCTACCAGGTGAAAGTCCGCATCGAACTGAACCCCCGGCAAGGCCGTCTACTTAACGACGAGAGAAAATTCACACAAAATGTCCTTCTCAACGAAGTCTTCCAGATGTAAAATGAACTTTTAATGAAGAAATAATGTAAATCAAAACACAACACAATTCAAAGATGTTTCATTTTAAAACTTCAAAACGGAGCATGGGGTACTTGCGTGAATGCGTCCTTCGTGTGCAAATGTAGTGACTTTCCTGGCCTGAAGGCCGTCAATGTATTGGACCCTTATTGGTGCACAGCGTCTCAACAAGAGCAGTGGGGTTTGCTTCAACCGATAGGTACGAACATCCAGACGTGAATCAGCAAGGAGCATTTCTAGTCCCAGTTAGACAAAATCTACGTCAACACGTAAGACAAAACTACAATTCGTGTTGTAGAGAATGTACCTCCTCCTATACGTGTAACTTTTAAGTGGTATGCCTTGTAACTGATGAATGATCCGAGCGTGCTCACTATTTCAAAGATGATGAGTTGCTCCAGAGGCAGACGCTTCGGGAAACACAAAAATACCCTTTGACCTGTATCACAAGAACAACGGGTCTCACCTGAGTTCTCTGTACAGGTTACTTCCAAAACACACACACTTTGTCCTAACATCACTTAATCAATGTGTGACCCTCAGACAAAATATTACATGTATGCGCACAATAAGACAAGTATTCATTCTAACTTATTGACGGGCATATTAACATTGAATTACTGCAGCGAAATTGACTGCATCACGTTACATCGTATTAACAAGAAGTTATTTTACAAATACACACCGTCTGCTTAACAGTGTATGTACAACGTACTATTGTTGCGTCATTCAAAACGAGTAGGCCGTTGCATGCTGGCGTCTGGGTCAAAATGTATCAAATTCTAAACATTACGCTACAAATAATAGATCACGGCACTTCGATGGCAACACAAGCAATCGTCATCAGGTGGGACAAGCACAGCAGCAAGAAGAAGAAACTGCTGGAGTAGACGCCTACTACTTCAGCAGTTTCTCTTGCTGTGGTTGTCCCACCTGATGACGATTGCTTGTGTTGTGATCTAAACGCCGTGACCTGTTATGTTTCTACCCACGTGGTGACTTTACCGAAAGAACTCAAGAGTGTGGAATCCTGCAGTCACGAAAGCTTCGAATCAAGATTGCCTACAAACTACATAACTGAGATGACGCATCAATCATCACCCCCTACTGACAGGCTCTTGTCCACATGCAGGCTGGTGCAGGGCCACCACCTTGTGCCACACAGGGGCAGCTGCTACTTGGGGATGCTCTTCGAGTGTTTCAGACGTGGTACGACACAAAACTCCGAGTTGCCGAGGCGATAAAGCAAGCACCATGTAAAAGCAATTATCATAACATAGTGAATGCTTGGGGGCTTGTCTCTCGCTCCTGGTTAGAGATCTACCCAACCCAAAGGTCCACAAACACTGGCCACCCTTACTCTGCAGGTTGAACCTAGGAGCTGAGTGTTCAACTTCACGTTCTTGTCATTAAAGGCCTATGACAAAGGTGCATCTATTGGAGCGACATCATCTCAAGCTTACACATCTACCGGGTCTCCAATTGACTTTGTATTGTCTCGGAGGAAGTCCACCCACACCTCCACTTCCACAAACTGCTGGGAGTTGCCTCGCTCTGCCTCACAGTCAGAATTCTCCTCCTGCTTTACGTTGCCTCCATCGATGTGAAGGTCCCATTTTGGAGTTGAATCTTCATCTTCACATTTCACCTTCACTTCTTCCCTCTTCACTATCGCTTCTTCGCTCTTCACCATCACTTCTTCCCTCTTCACCATCACTTCTTCACATTTCACCATCACCTCTTCACATTTCACCTCGATACCTTTAAAAGTGTCCAAGCTGGGATTTTCTTCCGGTTCGTGTTTCATGAGGGATGGGCTCATTGCGGCACTTTGACTTTCACAAGCTGATTTCAGACTCTGACTCCGCTCCTTGTGGATCTTCTGATGCTTTTGTGTTCTCTGGTGTACTTGAAGATTTGATGACTGTGAAAATGCCTTCCCACACGCACTGCACCTGAAGGGTTTCTCTCCCGTGTGTGTTCTCTGGTGTTTTTTAAGAGTAGATGAATCTGAAAATGTCTTCCCACACACACTGCACCTGAAGGGTTTCTCTCCCGTGTGTGTTCTCTGGTGTATTTTAAGAGTAAATGACTGTACAAATGCCTTCCCACATACAGTGCACTTGAAAGGTTTCTCTCCTGTGTGTGTTCTCTGGTGTGTTTTAAGAGCAGATGAATCTGAAAATGTCTTCCCACACACACTGCACTTGAAGGGTTTCTCTCCCGTGTGTGTTCTCTGGTGATTTTAAGAGCAGATGACTGTGCAAATGCCTTCCCACACACAGTGCACTTGAAGGGTTTCTCTCCCGTGTGTGTTCTATGGTGTTTTTTAAGAGTAGATGAAACTGAAAATGCCTTTCCACACACAGTACACTTGAAGGGTTTCTCTCCCGTGTGTGTTCTCTGGTGTCTTTGAAGATGAGATGAATCTGAAAATGCCTTTCCACACACACTGCACTTGAAGGGTTTGTCTCCTGTGTGTGTTCTCTGGTGTGTTTTAAGAGTAGATGAATCTGAAAATGTCTTCCCACACACACTGCACCTGAAGGGTTTCTCTCCCGTGTGTGTTCTCTGGTGTGTTTTAAGAGTAGATGAATCTGAAAATGTCTTCCCACACACACTGCACCTGAAGGGTTTCTCTCCCGTGTGTTCTCTGGTGTGTTTTAAGAGTAGATAAATCTGAAAATGTCTTCCCACACACACTGCACCTGAAGGGTTTCTCTCCCGTGTGTGTTCTCTGGTGTGTTTTAAGAGTAGATGAATCTGAAAATGTCTTCCCACACACACTGCACCTGAAGGGTTTCTCTCCCGTGTGTGTTCTCTGGTGTTTTAAGAGTAGATGAATCTGAAAATGTCTTCCCACACACAGTGCATTTAAAGGGTTTCTCTCCCGTGTGTGTTCTCTGGTGTCTTTGAAGATGAGATGAATCTGAAAATGCCTTCCCACACACACTGCACTTGAAGGGTTTCTCTCCCGTGTGTGTTCTCTGGTGTGTTTTAAGAGCAAATGAACCTGAAAATGTCTTCCCACACACAGTGCACTTGAAGGGTTTCTCTCCTGTGCGAGTTCTCTGGTGCTGTGTCAAATTTCCAGGCTGATCCATGCTGTATGCACGCTGGTCGCATTGTTGACTTGTCGTACAGAGCTGCTGTGCTGACTGCCTTTGCTCCATTAGACCAGTCTCAGCTGCAGACAGAAAATAAGAATATCCACACCATCTACACGTCAGTATCGAGCCATGGAGGAATGAATATATACAGTCACACGTGACTTACACGTCTATATTCATTCATGTATTCACGACTAGCTGTACTACCTGGCTTCGCCCGGGACTTGGATCCACCACGTCCGGCCGCCTTTGTCTCCCCAGTGGCGATGTTCACACCACAGCAGTTACTCGTTTGAGGCTGAGTCGACCTAGGGGAGGCCCAGGACCGGTTCAAACAATTATCACCGGTGGTGGCCGTGAGCGGGAATCGAACTCGGGTCGCCGGGTTCGTAGCGCAGCGTAGCGCTAACCGCTACACTACAATGCGTTACGCTTCCACACACACACAGACACAAAGACACACATAGACACACACAGACACACACACAGACACACACAGACACACACACAGACACACACACAGACACACACAGACACACACACAGACACACACAGACACACAAACACACACACAGACACACACAGACAACGCTAACCGCTACACTACAGTGAGTTACGCTTCCACATGCGAGGGTCACGTGACAGATTTGACGTCACAGCTCACTTGCCGTGCAAAAAACTCTATACATTATTGAGCTCCCCTCTACCCCCCAAAAATAAACTAAAAGTGTATTTGTATAATGTTTGTATGGTGTACAGTCTGGAAAGTACCCACATGGCAAATTTCCAGTTTGTTGCATGTCGGGAAGTACGCTAAACATTTTGAACAGACAACACACACAATCACAACTTTGCCTTTCATATATATTTGGAGATGCAGTGAAAAACTTTCCCAAATTCATCACGCGGTTTCAGTTTTTTGATTTTCAGTTTGATTTATTTTGGTTATAGTCCCGTGAGCCATTCGGCTCTTGAATCGGGTGCAACCACAACAAGCAACAAAACAAAAACACGACCAAGAAAATCATCTTACAGTGACTATGTGTGACTGTGCAAACAGCCTGTCATGGCATGCAATGAGAAGGCAAATGTCATAAATATTCCTGTAAGCCCTCGCATCTTCAACATTAATGTTGCCATAGAAACGTTGTGGGGTTTTTTGCTTCATTGTAAAAAAATATATCTGTTATTTTAATTTTATTTTCTATCTACGTGACTTTACCGAAAGAACCAAGAATATTAATTCCTGCAGTCACCAAAGTTTTAAGTCAAAACATTCACACACGTTGACAAAGCCTCACCTTGTGTTGTTGTGGGCAGGTCGCTTCTGATAACAAGAGCGGTATAGCAGCCCAAGCGGGCTTGGCCTGCTAACAAAAGAAAATAAAAACTGCGTGAATATTTACAATAAAACAAAGTTACAAAGTGGCGAGCCGGGTGAAGACAAATTAAACTTAAGCGAGATAATTAAAGTGAATGCAATCAGGCGAGGGCAGGAGGCAAGGCCCCGCGTGGCTAGGCCCCGCGTTGTAAAGTTCCAACCTGGACATCGATTCCCATGCTCGCTGCTACTCAACTGACATCCCTACGAGAGAGAGGCTCTACCTTGGTAAACAACAACAATCACCACCACAACCACCACAACAACAACCACAATCGCAATGAGAATTTCTCACCTCGGATTTCAGTGCTGTTACCTCCAGACGTCACGCAGCAGCAGGTGACATGACGTCACATCCGGGGAACGATACACGCTCCTCCCACAATGAGCGGCTCCGTAACTAAATAGAGAATAAATATATTATGTTAATGTACTCGTCCCATGTGTCGTGGGCAATGAACTCGCCGGCTTTAACGAATAAATTATGTTAATGAGTTGCCGTCACTGGGCGTAGCTTTGCCCAAATAAGGATTGGCACTGGAACTCAATCGGCAGTGACCCAAGCGGAGGTGACGTCACGCTCAAGAGCGCGGTGGAATACCATGGTGACATGACGTCACTAGCGAGGTACACCTCACCCTGGCGTTTCACGCCGATGAAGTAATGCTGAGTGGTGACGTCACAGAGCGGGATTGGAGTTTAAGTTGATTTAGATTCATTTTCATTGCTCCCTCCCTTGGGTGCGTGGGCTCAGCTACAACAACAACGTGGACATTATTGTGTATACACTGTGTGTGTACGTACACTGTGTGTGTGTACACTTTGTGTGTACAGTGTGTGTGTGTACACTGTGTGTGGGTGTACACTGTGTGTGTGTACAGTATGTGTGTACACTGTGTGTGTGTACACTGTGTGTGTGTACACTGTGTGTGTACACTGTGTGTGTACAATATGTGTGTGTGTACACTGTGTGTGTACACTGTGTGTGTGTGTACACTGTGTGTGTGTGTGTGTACACTGTGTGTGTACAGTGTGTGTGTGTACACTGTGTGTGTGTGGACAGTGTGTGTGTGGACTGTGTGTGTGTACACTGTGTGTGTGTGTGTACACTGTGTGTGTGTGTGTACACTGTGTGTACACTGTGTGTGTACACTGTGTGTGTGTACACTGTGTGTGTGTGTACACTGTGTGTATGTACACAATATGTGTGTGTACACTGTGTGTGTACACTGTGTGTGTACACTGTGTGTACACTGTGTGTGTGTACACTGTGTGTACACTGTGTGTACACTGTATGTGTGTGTACACTGTGTGTGTGTACACTGTGTGTACACTGTATGTGTGTGTACACTGTGTGTGTGTGTACACTGTGTGTGTGTACACAGTGTGTGTACACTGTGTGTGTGTACACTGTGTGTGTGTGTACACTGTGTGTGTGTACACAATGTGTGTGTGTACACTGTGTGTGTGTGTACACTGTGTGTGTGTGTGTACACTGTGTGTGTATACACTGTGTGTGTACGCAATGTGTCTGTGTGTACACTGTGTGTGTACGCAATGTGTCTGTGTGTACACTGTGTGTGTACACTGTGTGTGTGTACACTGTGTGTGCACAGTGTGTACACTGTGTGTGTGTACACTGTGTGTGTACACAATGTGTGTGTGTGTACATAATGTGTGTGTGTGTACACAATGTGTGTGTACACTGTTTGTGTGTGTACACAATGCGTGTGTGTAGACTCTGTGTGTGTACACTGTGTGTGTGTTTACACTGTGTGTTTTCTCTGTGTGTTTACACTGTGTGTGTACACTCTGTGTGTTTACACTGTGTGTGTGTACACTCTGTGTGTGGTTATACTGTGTTTACACTGTGTGTGTACACTGTGTGTACAGTGTGTGTACACTGTCTGTGTACACTGTTGTATATATAGGTGTTATGAAAATTGATGAAAATAATGAAAATTAAATGAAATTAAAAATTTGCATAATTTATCCGAATTTATGTTAATTGATGTAATTATGCATATAAATTATGCTGATTCGAGAGATAATCGTATTAATTTATGTGAGTGGGCGTGGTTATGATAATGAAGGGCGTTATGGATTATCAGGTCGAGCCTCGGTGACTAGGATTGTGTTATGAATTGGAATAACGCAAATAATCGTATGCAGTGACGCAGGCATTGTGAGCGTGAATGAGAGAGAGTCGATTCGACTCTGCTCTTTAATTCCGTATTATCGATAAGGATACGATTACTCTTGATTGAACATTATGAATTACGTGTGTTATGGATTATGTGGTGATAGTGTGCTTATGATACGTCCCCAGGATTCAGATCTCATACGCAGAACAATATTACGCAGAATTTCAGGAAGAATCACACACAAACCTGCTTTAATCAATTTTATTTTCTAGCTAACTTTAATTTTTGGATAATATGAAAACTCAATCTCGGGATTTTGGAATTTCAACACAGTGTTAACATGATACCATCACAATTGCATTGTTTCACCTCGATAGCTGCACCTGTGGTTAATTCCCGACGCGTAACGCAATCGATCGGTTGTTGAGAGAGAGATTAAAAACATGCGAACTATTCTATCAAACCTTAACTTTATAATATGCAAACTCGTATACTTGAATTGTTACATAACACGGCACTCGGTCTTTGATTCGTATCCAATCCTTAACACATTCTGATATGCGAAGTTATTATGCTTGAAATCGTCAGCACAGTACCACGTCGATGTTCGTTCATTGATTCATAACGATTATGAAATTAAAGCGTTCGACTGAAATACTTCTAATTGCCTTATCAATACCACTCAATGGCCGCAATGCTTCGTTACTTGAATTGTCACACAACACAGTATTCGGTCATTGATCATGCGCGGCCCTTAATGCAATTATTGTCACGTTGTTAACAATAGGATGACTGATTATTATGCAACGCTACTCGTTGAAAGGGCACTCCAACCAGTATTATTCTTGAAGGCACAAATAGACATTTTTTTTCTTCTAGATTTTAAGCTTTCGTGACTGCAAGGATTCATACTTTTTGGTTTTGTTCGGTAAAGTCACGTAGGTGAAAAATAAAGAAAAATAAACGAGAAAGTCGACAGGTGGTTTGGAGGTGTAATGCTGCGTCAAATGACTGAGCCCAGCACCTCCGATCCTGGATTCAAACCCAGGCGAGCGTGCAAAATTAAACCAGATTCTCAAGTGTAGCCAAGTTGAAGATCTTAGCCAAATCACCAACAAGAGCTCAAACAAAGTCTTGTAAAACATTTATTTCTGCATTTACATATATGGTAGTTTACCTTTGAGCGATCAAAATACATTGCTGAATTATTGAAATGTGAAGAACTGTTTAACACGTCGGCTTTCGCAACCAATATCATCCTTATTCTTGGTTTTATTGTTTCGCTTCTACGTGGTGGTGACTTTACCAAAAGAGCCAAGAATATGAATCCCTGCAGTCATGAAAGCTTTAAATCAAAATATCATCCTCGTAGGTTTTATTGGGTTAGATCGCGTGAACACGTAATTGTGTCGTGAAACCTGCCACAATCCGACACAGCCAATTTGTAAGGTTCGTCACAAACGGAACATGCCAAGTCGTACTCAGATTGTTAATGTTGTGGCTTCGCTCCCCAACACACCGGCGTGAGCTGTACTAGTGACGAATTGGAGTCTTCTGTTTACGTGACAAACCTTACTAGTTGGCTGCGCCGGGTGGTGGCAGATTTAACGGCACAACATTTATATATAACCTACAAAAATAACCCCCTGTGTTATGGTGAAGAACTGTCTATTGGGTAAGAATGGCTCTTTCAAGCAACTCCAGAAGTGGCTGTGCAAGTGTAGTGGCCTTATTGACGACGGATACATTCTTCGGAGGCAACACGTATTTATTACAGACACTTCACTCTGCAGTGGCTAATCTGATACTTGAAGAGGTAACGGCCTCTTCACCCGTACTCTATAGAGGGAAACGTTCCCCGAGCTTTAGCCCACGCCAGCTCCCTGGTTCCCTCTATCCTGGTCCTCTCCCGGGAGGCTGTCTGACCTGGCCCAGCTTCGGCGCAGGTCCCGATCACCAGCCACACGAGTCCGGCCCTCGGAAGGACATCGGCCCTTGTGGCTCTGGTGTCACACCCTGGCTTGCTTTGCCCGGCCCTCAGAAGGGCAGCGGGCCAAAGGAGTTCCAGGGTCTGGCTAGTCGATCTTCGTTCTTCACTGGCTCTTCATCTTGCTTGAGTCGAACTAAACCTCAGCTCCCCGGGTCCCACCTTTTATACTGTCCCTCACTGAGGGGCGGGGCTGGGAGTGATCACAGCATCCCCCAGTCCCCCAGGGTGGTGGCCGTAGCGGACGTGTTTGTGGCCACCGTTACACAACCGCGTGTCACCCTCCCGTAACACCTCTACACGTGTTTGTGGCCACCGTTACACAACCGCGTGTCACCCTCCCGTAACACCTCTACACGTGTTTGTGGCCACCATTACACAACCGCGTGTCACCCTCCCGTAACGCCTCTACACGTGTTTGTGGCCACCGTTACACAACCGCGTGTCACCCTCCCGTAACACCTCTACAAGTGTTTGTGTGGCCACCGTTACACAACCGCGTGTCACCCTCCCGTAACACCTCTACACGTACAACACTCTTCATGTGCAAGGCAAGGTGGTCTGACCCGGAGAAAGACCTGCAAAGATCACAAGCTCGCATTACAATTGTGGACTGTGGGGATGAGAATGTGTTTTTCTGTCTCCACCACCATAACCACAACCTTAGTAACGTGTGAACAACAGATCAATGTTGGTGAACCGATATACATGGGTTATCTCCACTGTAATGAAGGTGAGCGGTGCTGTTCAACAAAGCTGTAAATATATTTGTACAGCCACTATAATGCAGTCTTTTTTTGGAAAGACTGGTTCCCATTAAGTGAAAAATGGATCTCCCCTTCTCACGCATCAAATTAGAGCAGAAATGTAAATATATATACACACACAGCAGATTGAGCAGTTGCTAACATTCATCATCCATATTTCATTAGAATATTTACCCAGGAAAGCACCACCGAGACTGAAGACTACGTGCATAGATCAAAATGAACGCTCTTACAGACACCACAGTGCTGCCCTGCAAGTCGGGCGTGCAGAGTTTTACGATCTCTGCGTGATCCATAAACTCAAAGAGTTGCTGTGTAAGAGGAGTGTGGCACCGTACTCCGCTGATGAAAAAAGAGCTCCATCCTCTGCTTTCACAGATACCATTAAAACATTAACCTTGTTTATATAAAGTGTTTTAGAAATGCTTGACAAGTTTCTTCACTTGCTGGGAAGACTGTTATAAAGTTCACAGACCTTCAATAATGCACACCATAAATTTCATCAATGTGGTATACTTTCATAAAACGTATATTTGAGCTTATTTCCATTCACATTAATGAATGGCATCTCGGCTTAAATAAAATGAACGTTATGCACACTTGAAGGTCAGAAGCTGTATTCCTGTATAGTCATCTGTTTGAATGCAAAATGCAACCTATATGTTAACCTTATCCAGAAACACAAAGCAAAGTGTCACCATTGTCAAATATACATTTGACGGCTCTTATCTGAGCTCGAGGGTGGAAGTTACACATTTATTGGCAGGCACCGGTCTCTGCATAGGATGACTATTCTAGTCTTTTTAGGATGTATAGCAAGGTTGGCTACGTACTGTGCGAAAGGAGTTCAACATACACACATGAGGATTACAATAATCATGAGAATAACGCGAATGATTTTTATCCAGAATAGCCTTCTTGAGTCAAGATGATATTCGTGTCGAGAATACTGCCATTGGGATGCTGTGATGACGTTGATAGGCGCCTGCAAACGTGGGAGGAGGAGCGCCCGGAGAAGATTCCTGACCTTCACGCTTCAAGGTCGCCCCTTCTTCATATTTCACCGTCACTCGTGGCCACGTAGCGAAGCGTTTTTATGGATTTTGTTGTTGTTGTTCTGTCTCTCACTGTTCAAATAAACGTATCATTAAAATTATAGACTGATCATTTCTTTGTCATGGGGCTAACGTACAAAACCAGCAGGGGATCAAATACTTTTTTCCCTCACTGTAGACTCAACACTACCATAGACACAACACTACCATAGACTCAACACTACCATAGACTCAACACTACCATAGACTCAACACTACCACAGACTCAACACTACCATAGACTCAACACTACCACCCATAGACTCAACGCTACCACCCACAGACTCAACACTACCATAGACACAACACTACCATAGACTCAACACTACCACCCATAGACTCAACACTACCACCCATAGACTCAACACTACCATAGACACAACACTACCATAGACACAACACTACCACCCATAGACTCAACACTACCATAGACTCAACACTACCATAGACACAACACTACCATAGACACAACACTACCACCCATAGACTCAACTCTACCATAGACTCAACACTACTATAGACTCAACACTACCATAGACTCAACACTACCACCCATAGACTCAACACTACTATAGACACAACACTATTATAGACTCAATACTGCACATACAATCAGCACTGCCCATAGACTCAGCACTACCCATGGACTCAACACTACCACCCATAGACTCAACACTACTATAGACTCAACACTGCCCATACACGCAGCACTGCCCATAGACTCAACACTGCCCATAGACTCAACACTACCCATAGACTCAACACTACCCATAGACTCAGCACTGCACCATAGACTCAGCACTACCCATAGACTCAACACTTCCATAGACTCAACACTGCCATAGACTCAACACTGCCCATAGACTTATGGACCACAACGCCTTTGTCACCAGACTTATGGACCACAACGCCTCTGTGTCACCAGACTTATGGACCACAACGCCTCTGTCACCAGACTTATGGACCACAACGCCTGTGTCACCAGACTTATGGACCACAATGCCTCTGTCACCAGACTTATGGACCACAACGCCTCTGTGTCACCAGACTTATGGACCACAACGCCTCTGTGTCACCAGACTTATGGACCACAACGCCTGTACGTGTACAAATATTTTTTTACCAATTCCACTTAACGTATAAATAAAAAAGACTGCTTACAAATATCAGCTCTATGTTTTCAAGTAAATACAGTTTGGGTAGTGAATAAATTATAGTCTAAATAAGCTAAACATGACGAATTGTAGGCAATTATAGTTATAATCAAAGACATTCTTAAACAATCACGTGGTCCCTGTAGTCGCCATTAGAGACAATCTGCTTGAAAACAGTTTATCAACATATATGAATACATTGATTCGAATAAGCAGAGTTAATTTCCTATTTATGGCATGCCAGTTATGTGTCAGTTTTCGATATCAACATCACCTGACACGTGGAGCGATTTCATTGTTTCTGCTCCCCACTGGGCATCCTCTCGGATGACCCCCTCGCCGCCCATCGGCATCACTCGCGCCCTCCACCGTCACCCTCAACTCCACCCGCGGTGGTTTCAACAGCCTGGTTGGCCACTGGAATGGTATCCCGGACAGTGCCGGATTAAGCTCGTGCGGGTCCTGTGGCATGTATTATAAAGGTGCCCAAAATAAAATTAAAAAACACAATTATTAAAACGCAAAGTTTACACATCTACCGGGTCTGGTAGGACCCTCCAGCGCTGTCCTACCAGACAGTCTCGCCCCCTTCACCTGATGAAGGCCGCTTGTGTTGTGGCCGAAACGTCGTGAGAATATTATTGTGTTATTTTATTTTATCAATTTATTATTTTATTCTCATTCTACGTGACTTTACCGAAAGAACCAAAGAAGATTAAAACGCAAAGTTTACACATCTACCGGGTCTCCATTTGACTTTGTATTGTCTAGGAAGTCCACCCACACCTCCACTTCCACAAACTGCTGGGAGTTGCCTCGCTCTGCCTCAGTCAGAATTCTCCTCCTGCTTCACGTTGCCTCCATCGATGTGAAGGTCCCATTTTGGAGTTGAATCTTCATCTTCACATTTCACCTTCACTTCTTCCCTCTTCACCATCACTTCTTCACATTTCACCTTCACTTCTTCACATTTCACCATCACCTCTTCATATTTCACCTCGATACCTTTAAAAGTGTCCAAGCTGGGATTTTCCTCCGGTTCGTGTTTCATGAGGGATGGGCTCATTGCGGCACTTTGACTTTCACAAGCTGATTTCAGACTGCACTCCTTGTGGATCTTCTGATGCTTGTGTGTTCTCTGGTGTACTTGAAGATTTGATGAATTTGCAAATGCCTTCCCACACACACTGCACTTGAAGGGTTTCTCTCCCATGTGTGTCCTCTGGTGTATTACAAGAGCAGATGACTGTGCAAACGCCTTTCCACACACACTGCACTTGAAGGGTTTCTCTCCCGTGTGTGTTCTCTGGTGTATTACAAGAGTACATGAATGTGCAAACGCCCTCCCACACACACTGCACTTGAAGGGTTTCTCTCCCGTGTGTGTTCTGTGGTGTGCTACAAGATTTGATGAACGTGCAAACGCTTTCCCACACACACTGCACCTGAAGGGTTTATCTCCCGTGTGTGTTCTCTGGTGTTCTACAAGATTAGATGAACGTGCAAACGCCTTCGCGCACACACTGCACCTGAAGGGTTTCTCTCCTGTGTGTGTCCTCTGGTGTATTACAAGAGTAGATGACTGTGCAAACGCCTTTCCACACACACTGCACTTGAAGGGTTTCTCTCCCGTGTGTGTTCTCTGGTGTACTTCAAGATTTGATGAACGTGCAAACGCCTTCCCACACACACTGCACCTGAAGGGTTTATCTCCCGTGTGTGTCCTCTGGTGTGCTACAAGAGTAGATGGATGTGCAAACGCCTTCCCACACACACTGCACTTGAAGGGTTTCTCTCCCGTGTGTGTTCTCTGGTGTGCTACAAGAGTAGATGAATGTGCAAACGCCTTCCCACACACACTGCACCTGAAGGGTTTCTCTCCCGTGTGAGTTCTCTCGTGCCGTGTCAAATTTCCAGTCCGATCCGTGCTGTATGCACACCGGTCGCATGGTTGACTTGTCCTACCGAGCTGCGCTGAGTGCATTTGCTCCATCAGACCAATTCTGCGGAGGAAGCGTCAGAGGAAGTGTCAGCTGCAGACAGAAAAAAATAATATCCACACCATCTACACGTCAGTATCGATGCACAGAGGAAAGCATATATACACAGTAACACGTGACTTACACGTCTATACTTATTCATATATTCATGATATAGTGGAAAAGTGTCCCAAATTCATCACACGGGCTGTTATGGCACACACTGAGAGGGCAAATGGTCATAAACATGCCTGGAAGCCCTCGAATCTTCAAAATGAATGTTCACCCAAAACTCCGAGCACACAATTTCGGCTGTCTGGCTACAAAAGAAATATTTATGAGAGCTAAATTCAGCTGACATAGCAAAGGGTGTTGAAAACAATACCATTTGTGTTATGCATAAATTAATGTTCAATCGCAACTTAGAGGTGTGAATCCAGGCTCAGATGTCCTTAAATGCTGGGATGAACAGTTCAAACTTCAGCTGAATGTGTGTGCTGTGTTCACCTCCTGTTTCCATTCTTATAAAGCGTTCCAGAGGAAAACAAAAGTAAACTACTGTTATGATATAACCTCCGTGTTCAACAGAGTTAATAGACGTTACTGCAAACACAAACTGTACACTGTCACTGGGTAAACAGGCGGTGGCGTGTCTAGAATCATGCCTGGCCACCTTCATCTGCTTGGCATGAATGCTTCCTCACTCCACCAAGTAATTGAGGATCAACGAACATAGCCGAGGCTAACTGGAGTTTGCGTGTCTCTCTGCGTGGTGAGATGTTAACTACCTCACCTGGTATACAGGAAGTCGTGGGTTCGATCCCGACCGTGACGCCTGCTGTATATTTGGAGTTTGCGCGTCACTCCGTTTAGCGTCTTTGACCGATAGACATTGACACACGTATTCTTGTTGATTTCGGTAAAGTTACGTAGATAGAAAATAACAATAACAGATAATACAATTACATTAAATAGACTACTTCTTCTTTGGTTCTTTCGGTAAAGTCACGTAGAATGAGAATAAAATAATAAATTGATAAAATAAAATAACACAATCATATTCTCACGACGTTTCGGCCACAACACAAGCGGCCTTCATCGTTGTGGCCGAAACGTCGTGAGAATATTATTGTGTTATTCTATTTTATCAATTTATTATTTTATTCTCATTCTACATGACTTTACCGAAAGAACCAAAGAAGATGAATCCTTGCAGTCACAAAAGCTTTAAATCGAAAATTAAAGACTACTTGTGTTGCGATCAAAACGACGTGAGTTGTTTTGCTCTATTTACAATTTATTTTTATTTATTTTCATTGTTATTTTTATTTAACTTTCTATCTGCGTGACTTTACCGAAAGAACCAAGAATATTAATTCCTGCAGTCACCAAAGTTTTAAGTCAAAACATTCACACACGTTGACAAAGCCTCACCTTGTGATGTTGTGGGCAGGTCGCTTCTGATAACAAGAGCGGTATAGCAGCTCAAGCGGGCTTGGCCTGCTAACAAAAGAAAATGAAAACTGTGTGAATATTTACAATAAAACAAAGTTACAAAGTGGCGAGCCGGGTGAAGACAAATTAAACTTAAGTGAGATAATTAAAGTGAACGCAATCAGGCGAGGGCAGGAGGCAAGGCCCCGCGTGGCTAGGCCCCGCGTTGTAAAGTTCCAACCTGGACATCGATTCCCATGCTCGCTGCTACTCAATTGACATCCCTACGAGAGAGAGGCTCTACCTTGGTAAACAACAACAACCACCACCACAACGACCACCACCACCACAACGATGAGAATTTCTCACCTCGGATTTCAGTGCAAGCGCGCACACGGCAGCTTCCTGTTGCCTCGCGACAGCAGGAAGTAGTATGACGTCACTTCCCTCCCACCAGCGGCTCACTAACTGAATAAATTATGTTAATGAGACCGGCCCATATGTCGAGGGGTAGGGGCTGGGCGCTGAACCCGTCGCAATAAACTCGCGACGGCTTTAACGGATACATTATGTTAATGAGCCACCAGTCACTGGGCGTAGCTTTGCCCAAATAAGGATTGCCACTGGACCGATATCGGCAGTGACACAAGCGGAGGTCACGTCACGCTCAAGAGCGCTGTGGACGGGGGAGGGGTGAATACCTTGGTGACATGATGTCACTAGCGAGGTACACCTCACCCTGGCGTTTCACGCCGATGAGGTATTGCAGAGTGGTGACGTCATAGAGTTGGAGTTTAAGTTGATTTAGATTCATTTTTCATTGCTCCCTCCCTTGGGTGTGTGAGCCCAGCTAAAACAACGTGGACATTATTGTGTATACACTGTGTGTGTACACTGTGCGTGTACACTGTGTATACACTGTGTGTGTACACTGTGTGTATACACTGTGTGTGTGTACACTATGTCTGTATACACTGTGTGTATACTGTGTGTGTGTACACTGTGTATACACTGTGTGTCACTGTGTGTCGCTCTGTGTCACTGTGTGTCACTGTGTGTGTGTCACTGTGTGTGTGTACACTGTGTGTGTGTACACTGTGTACACTGTGTGTACATTGTGTGTACACTGTATAAAATGTGTGTATACACTGTGTGTACATTGTGTGGGTGTACATTGTGTGTGTACACTGTGTGTGTGTACACTGTGTGTGTGTACTGTGTGTGTGTACACTGTGTGTACACTGTGTGTGTGTACACTGTGTGTGTACACTGTGTGTGTATACTGTGTGTGTGTACACTGTGTATGTACACTGTGTATGTACACTATGTGTGTATACACTGTGTGTGTGTACACTGTGTGTGTACACTGTGTGTGTGTACACTGTGTGTGTGTGTACACTGTTTGCGTCCGCATTGAACCGAACCCCCGGCAAGGCCATCTACTTAACGTTGAGAGAAAATTCACACGAAATCTCCTTTTCAATGAAGTCTTCCAGATGTAAATTGATACAAGCTTTTAATGAGTAAATAAAATAATCTAATTCAAAACACAACACAAGTCAAAGATGTTTCATTTTAAAACTTCAAAACGGAGCATGGGGTACTTGCGTGAATGCGTCCTTCGTGTGCAAATGTTGTGACTTTCCTGGCCTGAAGGCCGTCAATGTGTTGGACCATTAAATGGTGCACAGTGTCTCAACAACAGCAGTGGGGTTTGCTTCAACCGATGGTTACGAACATCCAGACGTGAATCAGCAAGGAGCATTTCTAGTCCCAGTTAGACAAAATCTACGTCAACACGTAAGGCAAATTCATAATAAAGGTTTTTGGGTTAGATCGCGTTTATTTATAAATGTGTCGTAACCCTCCACCACCCGACACGGCCAATCAGCAAAAAAAGTGTCACGTTGACAAAAGACAAATAATTCACTCTTCAACACACCGGTGGGCTAAAGTAGTGAATTATTTGTCTTTTGTCAACGTGACACTTTTTTGGCTGATTGGCCGTGTCGGGTGGTGGAGGGTTACGACACATTTATAAATAAACGCGATCTAACCCAAAAACCTTTATTATGAATAATATTGGTCGCGAAAGCCTACGTGTTAAACGTAAGACAAAACTACAATTCGTGTTGTAGAGAATGTACCTCCTCCTATACGTGTCACTTTTAAGTGGTACGCCTTGTAACTGATGAATGATCCGAGCGTGCTCCCTATTTCAAAGATGATGAGTTGCTCCAGAGGGAGACGCTTCGTGAAACACAAAAGTACCCTTTGACCTGCATCACAAGAATAACGGGTCTCACCCGAGTTCTCTGTACAGGTTACTTCCAAACGCACACACACACTTTGTCCTAACATCACTTATTCAATGTTTGTTCCTCATACAAAATGTTACACGTACGCACACAATCAGACAAGTATTCATTCTAAATCATTGACGGGCATATTAACATTGAATTACTGCAGCGAAATTGACTGCATCACGTTACATCGTATTAACAAGAAGTTATTTAACAAACACGCACCGTCTGCTTAACAGTGTATGTACAACGTACTATTGTTGCGTCATTCAAAACGAGTAGGCCGTTGCATGCTGGCGTCTGGGTCAAAATGTAGCAAATTTAAAACATTACGCTACAAATAGATCACGGCGTTTCGATGGCAACACAAGCAATCGTCATCAGGTGGGACAAGCACAGCAGCTAGAAGAAGAAACTACTGGAGTAGGCGCCTACTACTTCAGCAGTTTCTCTTGCTGTGGTTGTCCCACCTGATGACGATTGTTCCTGCTGTGATCTAAACGCCGTGATCTGTTATGTTTCTACCCACGTGGTGACTTTACCGAAAGAACTCAAGAGTGTGGATTCCTGCAGTCACGAAAGCTTCGAATCAAGTTTGCCTACAAACTACACAACTGAGATGACGCATCAATCATCTCCCCCTACTGACAGGCTCTTGTCCACATGCAAGCTGGTGCAGGGCCACCACCTGGTGCCACACAGGGGCAGCTGCTACTTAGGGATGCTCTTCGAGTGTTTCAGACGAGGTACGACACAAAACTCCGAGTTGCTGAGGCGGTTAAGCAAGCACCGTGTAAATGCAATTATTATAACATAGTGAATGCTTGGGGGCTTATTGTCTCTCGCTCCTGGTTAAAGTTCTACCCAACCCACAGGTCCACAAAGACTGGCCGCTCTTACCCTGCAGGTTGAACCAAGGAACTGAGTGTCCAACTTCACGTTCTTGTCATTAAATGCCTGTGACAAAGATGCATCTATTGTAGCGACATCATCTCTGGCTTACACATCTACCGGGTCTCCACTTGACTTTGTATTATCTAGGAGCAAGTCCACCCACACCTCCACTTCCACAAACTGCTGGGAGTTGCCTCGCTCTGCCTCAGTCAGAATTCACCTTCTGCTTCACGTTGCCTCCATCGATATGAAGGTCCCATTTTGGAGTTGAATCTTCATTTTAACATTTTACCTTCACTTCTTCGCTATTCACCATCACTTCTTCACATTTCACCATCACCTCTTCATATTTCACCTCGGTTCCTTTACAGTGTCAAAGCTGGGAATTTCTTCTGGTTCGTGTTTCATGAGGGATGGGCTCATTGCAGCACTTTGACTTTCACAAGCTGATTTCAGACTCCGACTCCTTGAGGATCTTCTGATGCTTCTGTGTTCTCTGGTGTACTTGAAGATTTTATGAATGTGCAAATGTCTTCCCGCACACACTGCACTTGAAGGGTTTCTCTCCCGTGTGTGTTCTCTGGTGTGTTTTAAGAGCAGACGACCATGAAAATGCCGTCCCACACACACTGCACTTGAAGGGTTTCTCTCCCGTGTGTGTTCTCTGGTGCGTTTTAATATTAGATGAATCTGGAAATGCCTTCCCACACACACTGCACATGAAGGGTTTCTCTCCCGTGTGTGTTCTCTGGTGTTTTTTTATATTAGATGAATCTGGAAATGCCTTCCCACACACACTGCACATGAAGGGTTTCTCTCCTGTGTGTGTTCTCTGGTGGGTCTCAAGAACTGATGGCCATGCAAATGCCTTGTCACACACAGTGCACTTGAAGGGTTTCTCTCCTGTGCGAGTTCTCTGGTGCTGTGTCAAATTTCCAGTCCGATCCGTGCTGTATGCACGCTGGTCGCATTGTTGAATTGTCGTACCGCGCTGGTGTGCTGAGGGCCGTTGCTCCATCAGACCAGCGTCAGCTGCAGACAGAAAATAAGAATATCCACACCATCTACACGTCAGTATCGAGCCATGGAGGAATGAATATATACAGTCACACGTGACTTACATGTCTATATTCATTCATATATTCACGACTAGCTGTACTACCCGGCTTCGCCCGGGACTTGGATTCACCACGTTCGGCCGCCTTTGTCTCCCCAGTGGCGATGTTCACACCACAACAGTTACTCGTTTGAGGCTGAGTCGACCAGGGGAGGCCCAGAAGCGGTTGAAATAATCGTCACCGGTGGTGGCCGTGAGCGGGAATCCAACTCGGGTCGCCGGGTTCGTAGCGTAGCGCTAACCACTACACTACAATGCGTTACGCTTCCACACACACACAGACACACACATACACACACAGACGCAAACACAGACACACACAGACACACACACACAGACACACACACAGACAACGCTAACCGCTACACTACAATGAGTGACGCTTCCACATGCGAGGGTCACGTGACAGATTTGACGTCACAGCTCACTTGCCGTGTAAAAAATAAATGCATTATTGAGCTCCCCTCCCCCCCCCTTAACAAAACACAAAAGTGTATTTGTATGTTTGCACGGTGTACAGTCTGGAAAGTACCCACATGGCAAATTTCCAGTTTGTTGCATGTCGGGAAGTACGCTAAACATTTTGAACAGACAACACACACAATCACAACTTTGCCTTTTATATATATTTGGAGATGCAGTGAAAAACTTTCCCAAAATTCATCACGCGGTTTCAGTTTTTTTGATTTTCAGTTTGATTTATTTTGGTTATAGTCCCGTGAGCCATTCGGCTCTTGAATCGGGTGCAACCACAACAAGCAACAAAACAAAAACACGACCAAGAAAAACATCTTACAGTGACTATGTGTGACTGTGCAAACAGCACTGTCATGGCACGCAATGAGAGGGCAAATGTCAAACATTCCTGTAAGCCCTCGCATCTTCAACATTAATGTTGCCGTAGAAACGTTGTGGGGTGTTTTGCTTCATTTAAAAAAAAGATAAATTATTATCTGTTATTTTTATTTTATTTTCTATCTACGTGACTTTACCGAAAGAACCAAGAATATTAATTCCTGCAGTCACCAAAGTTTTAAGTCAAAACATTCACACACGTTGACAAAGCCTCACCTTGTGTTGTTGTGGGCAGGTCGCTTCTGATAACAAGAGCGGTATAGCAGCTCAAGCGGGCTTGGCCTGGTGAAAAAAATGAAAATGAAAACTGCGTGAATATTTACAATAAAACAAAGTTACAAAGTGGCGAGCCGGGTGAAGACAAATTAAACTTAAGTGAGATAATTAAAGTGAACGCAATCAGGCGAGGGCAGGAGGCAAGGCCCCGCGTGGCTAGGCCCCGCGTTGTAAAGTTCCAACCTGGACATCGATTCCCATGCTCGCTGCTACTCAACTGACATCCCTACGAGAGAGAGGCTCTACCTTGGTAAACAACAACGACCACCACCACCACAACGATGAGAATTTCTCACCTCGGATTTCAGTGCGAGCGCGCACACGGCAGCTTCCTGTTGCCTCGCGACAGCAGGAAGTAGTATGACGTCACTTCCCTCCCACGAGCGGCTCTGTAACTAAATAAATTATGTTAATGAGGCCGGCCCATATGTCGAGCGATGGGGGCGTGGGCGCTGAACCCGTCGCAATAAACTCGCGACGGCTTTAACGAACACATTATGTTAATGAGCCACCAGTCACTGGGCGTAGCTTTGCCCAAATAAGGATTGCCACTGGAACGATATCGGCAGTGACCCGAGCGGAGGTGACGTCACGCTCAAGAGCGCGGTGGACGGGGGAGGGGTGAATACCTTGGTGACATGACGTCACGAGCGAGGTAGACCTCCCCCTGGCGTTTCACGCCGATGAGGTAATGCAAAGTGGTGACGTCACAGAGTTGAAGTTTATTTAGATTCATTTTCCATTGCTCCCTTGGGTGTGTGAGCTCAGCAACAACATGGACATTATTGTGTATACACTGTGTGTGTGTACACTGTGTGTATACACAGTGTGTACCCTATATGTACACTGTGTGTGCACTCTATGTACACTGTATGTGTGTACACTGTGTGTACACTGTGTGTGTGTACACTGTGTTTGTGTATACTGTTTGTACATTGTATACACTGGGTGTGTACACTGTTTGTACACCATGTGTATACAGTGTGTACACTGTGTGTGTACACTCTGTGTACATTGTGTGTGTACACTGTCTGTGTACACTGTGTGTACATTGTGTGTACACTGTGTGTGTGTACACTGTGTATACACTGTGTGTGTACACTGTGTACACTGTGTGTATACACTTTGTGTGTACACTGTGTGTGTGTACACTGTGTGTGTGTGTACACCGTGTGTGTGTACACTGTGTATGTACACTGTGTGTGTACACCGTGTGTGTGTACAGTGTATGTGTAGTGATGGTAGCATCACTGTGTACACACGCACAAGCGTGACGTCACTATGCGGGGAAGCGTCATGTCCACGCGGGTCTACACACATGCATGACGTCATCCCGGCTGGAGGCGGGAATGACGTCAGGGCCGGTTCTGGGCTCGGGAGGCCACGAGGGTGGTGTGAGGCCGTGGCACTCTCTGTGACCCCGGCTGGACACATGACTGGACCCCAGTGGGGGCCGGGGGGGCCTAGGGGGCACCTCGGAGGGCACGTGGACAGCAGGGGGGCTTCGAGAGGGTTCTCGAAGGGAGGCGTGGCCGGGGCGGGGCCCGGGCACGCCGAGGCCCATATAAGCAGCCTCCTCACGAGGTTCGAGGCTGCCCGTATCAAGAGCGAAGATGCATCGTGTCAGGTACCGGGACTTTGGTGAACAAGGACACCACATCAAACCTGACAAGCAGGTCGTCTGGGGACAGGGAAATGCCTTTGATTGTCCCGGTACCTGACACCATCGCTATCATTGCAGATCTGGTTCATCAAGGACTGCATACTGATGTACCCCCCCTGGTGAGACACTGCTTAACCAACACATACTTCACCTGGAATGGAACTTTCTACAAACAAACTGAGGGCACCCCAATGGGCTCCCCCCTATCTCCGGTTGTAGCCAACGTATTCATGGAAAAATTTGAAACTGACGCCATCCAGACTGCCACTCTACGCCCGACCTTATGGAAGAGGTACGTTGATGACACCTTTGTCATCTGGCCACATGGCCAGCCTGCTCTAGACCAATTCCGCGACCACATCAATTCCATACACCCAGCCATCAGATTTACCATGGAGGTCGAAAAAGATGGCAAACTACCCTTTTTGGATGTCTTAATTAAAAGGAGACATGATGGTTCAATGAGCCACTCTGTCTACAGGAAAGCTACCCATACACATGCTTACTTGAAACCGGATTCCCACCACCATCCATCCCAGAAGAACTCCCTCATCAAGACTCTATACCATAGAGCCCAATGCATTTCCGACCAGGAACACATTACCAGTGAACTCAAGCACGTACACCAGGCTCTCAGGGCTAATGGTTACTCCGACTACACAATCCGCAAAGCCATCACTCCAGTCATGAAGAAGGATCCTCTTGTGGAGCCACTCAAAACCATCACCTTACCCTACATTGCAGGGGTCACTAAAAAGATCTCCAAAATCCTGAATAAACACAAGATCCAGGTCCGATTCAACACAGTACATAAAATCCGTGATTTAGTTCCATCTGTAAAAGATGCTGTTCCAGACATACAGTACCCGGGCGTTTACAAACTAAAGTGCCTCTGTGGTAGTAGCTACATTGGAGAAACCGAACGACATATCTCGGACCGCATCCGCGAACATAAAGCAGACTTGAAACACGGTAGGACGAACTCCTCTGCCGTGGCAGATCACTGTTATAATTCAGTGGGCTCACATGACATTGACTTCTCCAAGACGGAGGTTCTTTGCAAACCAACCGGCTACCATGAGAGATTCGTTCATGAGGCCATTCACATATACAAGCACAGAGACAATTTCAACCGAGAAGATGGATTCTGGCTTAGTAACCACTGGAAAGATGTTTTAAATCATTTCTGTTCTTAATTAATTGTATTTTTACGATGACCTTCAGACCGCAGCTCTTTCACCAGCATTGACTCTTAATACTTCTCACACCACGGTTAATGGTATGGTTTACAAAATGGAGTATAATAGCGCCTCGCAGCTGTCTCTCACCCCTCCTCTGTTCCGACCATGGATGAACTCGTCCGTCTGAACGGGGCCCGTAGCTATCCGTGGTGCTAAAGTTGAGGGTAAGAATCCACCCATTTTTTCGCCATATAGCATTGTGATATATAACGACTTATTGTTGGTAGCTTAGCTGATTGGAGAATATAGAGTTTATTGATAACATTAAGGTAATTTATATTTTAGTTTTTTATTGGTTCACTATATAGTACTGTGAATAGCTCGGATGTATAGGCCTTGACTTCAACATAGTCATTTCTGTGACCAGTCACTAGCTAATCACTCAGTTATTTCAATGCTAAATTCGCCTAGTTATTTCAATGCTAAATTCTCCTGTTTGATTTGTACTAAGTGCCTCGGTGAATGTGTATGCTCTGACTTTAACGTAGCTATTTCTGTGACCAGTTACAAGCTAATCACTCAGCTATTTCAATGCTAAATTCTATGCTAATTCCTTTGTCAAGGGGTGCCTCTGCGGATGTGTATGCTTTAACTTTTAACATAGCTATTTCTGTGACCAGTCACAAGCTAATCATTCAGCCATTTCAATGCTAAATTCTATGCTAATTCCTTTGTCAAGGCGCTTTGTTTCCTCTCACACAGCTTAAAGGTCGTGATCTGAACGTGGCTCTTTCACTCCAGCGCTGTCCTACCAGACAGTCTCGTCCCTTCACCTGATGAAGGCCGCTTGTGTTGTGGCCGAAACGTCGTGAGAATATTATTGTTATTTTATTTTATCAATTTATTATTTTATTCTCATTCTACGTGACTTTACCGAAAGAACCAAAGAAGAAGTATGTGTTAGCTAGAGTAGGTCGGTGGTCACCACCTTATGTGCAGTGTTATATTACTTACCGTTCTAATAAATCAGCGTTGCCTCCCAAGGAGTCGTGTGTGCACCTAATTCGAACCCACTACAAATGCAATACTACTGTAGAATTCAGTGGTAAATGCAATACTACTGTAGAATTCAGTGGTAAATGCAATACTACTGTAGAATTCAGTGGTAAATGCAATACTACTGTAGAATTCAGTGGTAAATGCAATGCAACTGTAGAATTCAGTGGTAAATGCAATAATACTGTAGAATTCAGTGGTAAATGCAATACTATTGTAGAATTAAGTGGTAAATGCAATAATACTGTAGAATTCAGTGGTAAATGCAATAAAACTGTAGAATTCAGTGGTAAATGCAATACTACTGTAGAATTCAGTGGTAAATGCAATACTACTGTAGAATTCAGTGGTAAATGCAATACTACTGTAGAATTCAGTGGTAAATGCAATACTACTGTAGAATTCAGTGGTAAATGCAATACAAATGTAGATTTCAGTGGTAAATGCAATACAACTGTAGAATTCAGTGGTAAATACAATAAAACTGTAGAATTCAGTGGTAAATACAATACTACTGTAGAATTCAGTGGTAAATACAATAAAACTGTAGAATTCAGCGGTAAATGTAATAAAACTGTAGAATTCAGTGGTAAATGTAATACTACTGTAGAATTCAGTGGTAAATACAATAAAACTGTAGAATTCAGTTGTAAATACAATACTACTGTAGAATTCAGTGGTAAATACAATAAAACTGTAGAATTCAGTGGTAAATGCAATAAAACTGTAGAATTCAGTGGTAAATGTAATACTACTGTATAATTCAGTGGTAAATGCAATACCACTGTAGAATTCAGTGGTAAATGTAATACTACTGTAGAATTCAGTGGTAAATGCAATAAAACTGTAGAATTCAGTGGTAAATGCAATACTATTGTGGATTTCAGTGGTAAATGCAATACTACTGTAGAATTCAGTGGTAAATGCAATACTATTGTAGAATTCAGTGGTAAATGCAATAAAACTGTAGAATTCAGTGGTAAATGCAATACTACTGTAGAATTCAGTGGTAAATGCAATACTGTAGAATTCAGTGGTAAATGCAATAAAACTGTAGAATTCAGTGGTAAATGTAATACTACTGTAGAATTCAGTGGTAAATGCAATACCACTGTAGAATTCAGTGGTAAATGTAATACTACTGTAGAATTCAGTGGTAAATGCAATAAAACTGTAGAATTCAGTGGTAAATGCAATACTACTGTAGAATTCAGTGGTAAATACAATACTAATGTAGAATTCAGTGGTAAATACAATACTATTGTAGAATTCAGTGGTAAATGCAATACTACTGTAGAATTCAGTGGTAAATGCAATACTGTAGAATTCAGTGGTAAATGCAATACTATAGAATTCAGTGGTAAATGCAATACTACTGTAGAATTCAGTGGTAAATGCAATAATACTGTAGACTTCAGTGGTAAATGCAATACTATTGTAGAATTCAGTGGTAAATGCAATACTATTGTAGAATTCAGTGGTAAATGCAATACTGTAGAATTCAGTGGTAAATGCAATACTACTGTAGAATTCAGTGGTAAATGCAACACTACTGTAGAATTCAGTGGTAAATGCAATACTGTAGAATTCAGTGGTAAATGCAATACTACTGTAGAATTCAGTGGTAAATGCAATACTATTGTAGATTTCAGTGGTAAATGCAATAATACTGTAGAATTCAGTGGTAAATGCAATACTACTGTAGAATTCAGTGGTAAATGCAATACTACTGTAGAATTCAGTGGTAAATACAATAATACTGTAGAATTCAGTGGTAAATGCAATACTACTGTAGAATTCAGTGGTAAATGCAATACTACTGTACAATTCAGTGGTAAATGCAATACTACTGTAGAATACAGTGGTAAATGCAATACAACTGTAGAATTCAGTGGTAAATGCAATAAAACTGTAGAATTCAGTGGTGAATGTAATACCACTTTAGAATTCAGTGGTAAATGTAATACTACTGTAGAATTCAGTGGTAAATGCAATACAACTGTAGAATTCAATGGTAAATACAATAAAACTGTAGAATTCAGTGGTAAATGCAATACTACTGTAGAATTCAGTGGTAAATGCAATACTACTGTAGAATTCAGTGGTAAATGCAATAATACTGTATAATTCAGTGGTAAATGCAATAATACTGTATAATTCAGTGGTAAATGCAATAATACTGTAGAATTCAGTGGTAAATGCAATACTACTGTAGAATTCAGTGGTAAATGCAATAATACTGTATCATTCAGTGGTAAATGCAATAATACTGTATAATTCAGTGGTAAATGCAATAATACTGTATAATTCAGTGGTAAATGCAATAATACTGTAGAATTCAGTGGTAAATGCAATACTACTGTAGAATTCAGTGGTAAATGCAATAATACTGTATAATTCAGTGGTAAATGCAATAATACTGTATAATTCAGTGGTAAATGCAATAATACTGTATAATTCAGTGGTAAATGCAATAATACTGTAGAATTCAGTGGTAAATGCAATACTACTGTAGAATTCAGTGGTAAATGCAATAAAACTGTATAATTCAGTGGTAAATACAATACTACTGTAGAATTCAGTGGTAAATACAATAAACCTGTAGAACTGCACACGCTCTTGTGTGCCGGTTACCTAACATTTACAAACGGAAGCACAGTTAAATAAACATCCCCAATATCTGCATTACCGTATATGTTCAACAGTATGAACATGCAACTCTTTGTCGCTTAATGCAGATACTCTGCAATGGGTATACGGCACAGCGCTCGTACGTGCTGGTTTCTGTATGCACCGACACACAGGGCATAAAACGAAACAGGCTGCATCAAGTGTTTATTCGTATATCAACACGAAACGCATCATTAAACCTCCAAAATGTAAAAAGGGACAAACGCTCCCAACATTTTCTATTGAACACATGAGTACAGTATAACGTAATGGACACATCTTCCATTTTCTTTGGTTCTTTCGGTAAAGTCACCACCACGTAGAATGAGAATAATAAATAATAAAATAACACGATAAAATTCTCACGACGTTTCGGCCACAACGCAAGCGGCCGTCTTCAGGTGAAAGGAACAGACCCGTCGGGACGACAGAGCTTCAATGAACGTTGTTAAGATTCGAAGCGACTTTTTAGCTGGTTGGGGGAAGTGAGGCACCTTGACAAAGGGGTTTACATATCAAACAGGAGAATTTAGCATTGATATGTAAACCCCTTTGTCAAGGTGCCTCTCTTCTCTAAACCAGCTTAAAAGACGCCTCGAATCTTAACAACGTTCGTTGAAGCTCTGTCGTCCCGACAGGTCTGTTCCTTTCACCTGAAGAAGGCCACTTGTGTTGTGGCCGAAACGTCGTGAGAATTTATTTTATTTTGTTAATTTATTATTTTATTCTCATTCTACGTGGTGGTGACTTTACCGAAAGAACCAAAGAAGATGAATCCTTGCAGTCACGAAAGCTTTAAATAGAAACATCTTCCATTCTTTCTTAGCTTTCTTCTTTTATATACGCGAGGGATTTGCCTCTCGAACGGTGGGGTTCACGTCGAAAAATATTTGACGCCTGGCACGCCCTAAGCCCCGCGGTGGGAATAGGCTATTCCTTTTTCACGTCCGTCACATTAAACTTTGGTTTTTGCACCACAGGTTTTGACTTCAGCATCGGTCCAAACGGACAGCTGTCTTCACCTGATGGTTTCCTCTGCTCGTGAATGAGACTGGGACTTCCCGGTGCAGTTCCAGTGGTATTTGAAACTGTGGGAGGCTGATGGAAAGGACTTGCGACCGCGGATTTTGGAGAACTGAGAACGGACTGAATTTGAGACGAGTTAGACGCTGATTTTACATTAAAAGGGTTTCCACTACTTGGTTTAGGACTCACCGGAGGTGGTGACTTGACAGGAAAAACGGCGTTCTTAGTCTCTGAATGACTCGACGCCACACTCACGCTAGATGGCTCGTCATCTTTGAACAAGACGCTTGGGAAACTGACTGGTCTGAATGGTTTCGGCTTCCACTGGTGAACTCGTGGTGGCTCAGTTACAATCACCTTCTTAGGCATGCCAGCACAACTGCCGGATCGGATGGCATCAAGCATGGCCAGACGTGCATCCTCGGGCTTACGCTCTGTACCTGTGGCCCCGTTACCCACAAGGATGACAGGAGGTGGTGGGGCTATGGGGACTGGAGGAGAATGCACAGGTGCAAGCCGTGGCCGCACTGTGGCTGAGTCGCCCGAGTCGGCTTCTCTCAACTGCTGAGACACCAGTTCTTCGTCTTCTGCTGCTGCCGCTGCTGCTGCAGATGGGGTCTATGGAAACCAGAAGACAGTAGAACACAGCAGTCAACGAGACACCAAGACTTGTGCTACCTGGGGTAACAACACTTCAAGTTCAGACAAATCACGCCATTGTTCGATGCCGTGCAAACGTACATCCTCAAGCTCAAAGAAAATTATGTTGAAGGACGTTTTTGTTAATGTATTAATGGGAGCAAGACAAATAGGCCCTAATATGCGTGATTCGTGTAATTTGCAACAGCTGTCAGGTTCACAAAAGTTCCATTATCCACGGCCCTATTCTTCCTATTATCCTCGATTATCCCCGACTTTCTCATTAGTCATTGCGGAATGGCTTCCTATGATCTGAGATTTTTGAAGGTAAGTGTCCCACGCGGGCACATACATCCCTATCGTACAGAAACTTTTAATTAAAAAAATCACTTTGGCCAAAGCAAATGAACGGATGGCACTTGCTTTGTTTATACACTGCATGGGAAATCAAAGACACAAAGACGAGACACACACACACACGAGACACAAATATCCCCACCCTCCCCCACCCTGTACAGCTGTCACTGACTCTTGGAGCAAGTGATGTTAGCACGTGCTAATGTTTACACACCGCACCGGGTACTCATTTGAGGCCGAGTCACGTAGAAGGGAAACAATAAAATAATAAAAAACAAAACAATAAAATTCTCACGACGTGAAAACCACACCTGATGATGATTGCTTGTGTTGCAGTCGAAACGTCGTGAGAATTTTATTGTTATTATTCATTGTTTCCCTTCTACGTGGTGGTGACTTTACCGAAAGAACCACGAATGTGAATCCCTGCAGTCACGAAAGCTTTAAATCAAAATTAAATACACAGCTGTCACTTGCATTCCCACTTACTTTTCTCAGTCGTTTCCCTCCTGCGCCTGATGGAACAGCGGCAGAAATGCGAGCATCTCTCTCTGCCTCACTGTCTACAGCTGCCAGCATTGCCTGCAGATGTTCACCCGAAACCTAGAATATAACGGAACAGCGACCAGAACATTTACGGAAATGTTGTACAACGTTTCACGTTAGCAAGGTAAATGTTTAATATAATATTGTTAGCTCTTTCGGTAAAGTCACGTTGAAGGGAAACAATAAAATAATAAAAAATATATATAAAACAATAAAAATTCTCACGACGTTTCGACCATAACACGACCGTTTGTGTTATGGTCGAAACGTCGTGAGAATTTTTATTGTTTTATATATATTTTATTATTTTATTGTTTCCCTTCAACGTGACTTTACCGAAAGAGCTAAGAATATGAATTACTGCAGTCACGAAAGCTTTAAATCAAAATGTTTAAAATAACTTTAATTATACATGTGCAATCATGGTTAACAATGCAGGTTCTACAAATACTTTTTTTTTAAATAAACGAATCACATTTAATTTAGGCTAAACACAACATTTTCCATATTTATTACAATATTTTAAATGTGACGATGTAGACGAAGCAGGCTGACCTTTCTCAATGTGCCCACGTTGTCTGTAGACTGAAGCGCTTCCATTAGGGAACCATGTGCATTGTTATCCTTCACAATTGGTGTTTGCACCACAGGTTTTAACTTCAGCATCGGTCCAAACGGACCGCTGTCTTCACCTGATGGTTTCCTCTGCCCGTGAATAAGACTGAAACTTTCCAGTGCAGTTCCAGTGGTATTTAAAACTGTGGGAGGCTGATGGAAAGGACTTGCGTCGGTGGATTTTGGAGAACTGAGAACGGACTGAATTTGAGATGAGTTAGTGGCTGATTTTCCATTAAAAGGGTTTCCACTACTTGGTTTAGGACTCACCGGAGGTGGTGACTTGACAGGAAAAACGGCGTTCTTAGACTCTGAATGACTCGACGCTACACTCACGCTAGATGGTTTGTCATTTTTGAACATGACGCTTGGGAAACTGACTGGTCTGAATAGTTTTGGCTTCCATTGATGGACTCGTGGTGCCTCGGTTATAATAATCACCTTCCCCGGGTCACCTGGAGCATTTGGAATGTTGGCATTTTCTTCCGTAGAAAACTGTGGTGGTGGTGGAATCGTGAGCTCATCCTGTTCCCAATTTACCTGAATTGGTGGCAAAGCATGTACAGGTGTTGTATTTGTTGTGGTTGTGCCACTGTAAGTTTCATTCGGAGCATCAATGGCCTTGTAGGCTGTTCTCTTGGCAATGGCAGATGCCACGTAGATGCTGGAGGCCCTCCTGCCGGGACGGAAAAATGCATCTTGCTTTGAGCTCGATGGTGGTGGTGGTAGTGGTGGTGGAGATGTGGCAGTGCTGGCAAGTGGCTCGGTGGCAGAGTGTTGCTGAGATATTGCCTCCGTAGTACACTGGAGGGAATGGGACCTCTGGAATGGGCGAGCCACAATTGAGAGCCCTGATAAATGAGGAATCATTGGTGGAGGAATCACTGGTGGGGGAATTAATGGTGGAGGAATCACTGGTGGAGGACTTAATTGTGGAGGAATCACTGGTGGGGGAATCAATGGTGGAGGAATCACTGGTGGGGGAATTAATGGTGGAGGAATCACTGGTGGGGCAATTAATGGTGGAGGAATCACTGGTGGGGGAATCAATGGTGGAGGAATCACTGGTGGGGGAATTAATGGTAGAGGAATCACCGGTGACTGATGTGCTGTATGCTGTTGTGGATTGGTTGTAATGTCACCGATCTTCGCTGTTGAGTAGTATTTCAACGTTTCTTTGATTTCTTTTGTAGCATTGGTTGCAGTAGCATTTTCAGTCTTGCCGGGTTCTGTTTTATAAGCTGGTAGAAGGAATGGGACATCAGCTGTTCCAGGTTTTGGTCTTATGACTGGCTTGGAAGGAACAATTCTGTAAGTGGTCAATCCCACTTTAGGAAGGTAATCTCTGGTGATTTCATTTGTGGACCTCCACCGATCTGAAGGCTGCTTACAGACAGGAAAAACTGGAGATGTTTCAGCAGAATGATTTTGACATTCAACTTCAGGTGCACGTCGCTCTTTTGAAATTGATCGAGTCTTGTGAAAAATTCTGTTTTGCATCGAAGCCCCAGGCTCATTTGACTGGTCCATTACTGGCTGTGAAGTTTCATTTATTTCGGATACTTTTTCACTTTTAGTTAGCCTTGCTTCTGCAATAACCTTGCAAACTTTGTCTGGCTCAACTATTTCTTCTCTAGCGCCGGCAATTTCTTGACGGATTTCCACTGGCTGGATCAATACAGACTCTTCCACGTGCGTCTTGTGTTGGCGTGTTACCAGTTGTTCCGTATGCTGTTCGGATGATGCATCCTGTCGCTCCACAGGTATACTCTTTACTTGCTTGTCCACAGATTTGGCATGCACTACGGGGATTTTCTCCACGTGCGCATTTAGACAGGTTTCGTTTTTAACGGGCATTTTATCCAGGCACTTTAGACTTCCTCCACCACGCCTTCCTGCCCTGCTTAACTCACTATTGGGTTTGGTGGACGTGTCAGGGAAAGCCACGGGTAACCTTTTACGTCCGGGGTCTTGTTCACCCACGACACAACCAGACGCTTCTGCGGTGGCCCCAGTAAAAGACCCACAAAGGGCAGGTTTGGATTTACGGTCAAGTTGCTGGGCCAAGGCAGATTCCCGAACCTTGGCAAGGAAGTCGACTTTCGCTTCATTACCATTCTTTGTCTGAGTAACGGGTGGCTCGGCAGAAACCTGCGGCGCGTTTCCAGCCTCGTTTCCATCGGCTGCTTCCATTCTTTGCACATCATCGCGAGCTTTGAGAAACTGCAAAGGTTTTTCTGAAGGTCCTCTGTTGACATCTGTTGCCACATTGGCATTTGTCTCATCGTTCACGTCGACTTTATCAGTTTTATCGGAGCTGCTGTCCGCAGTGGCTTTCATCACTGTTGAATCTGGAAAGGCTGATTCTGGCTTTTTAACCGGCTCTACAGTAGAATCAACGTCAGCCTCTGTTTTATTTATTTTTACAGTTTCCACGTTGCGGGGACCACTCTTAGACCTCGAGTCATCATCTGCAAACAAGACAAAAGCATATTTTGTACATAATGTTTAAATCACAAATGCCACACCCCAATTATTCCACGTATTTTTTTTTAATGGTGATATTATCACTCATTTGCTTTTCGCTCATTGCACGCTTTATGAAACAACACTGAATTTTATCACACGTTAAGTAGTCTTCTTTGGCTCTTTCGGTAAAGTCACCATGTAGAATGAGAATAAAATAATAAAATAAAATAACACAAAAAATTCTCACGACGTTTCGGCCACAACACAAGTGGCCTTCTTCAGGTGAAAGGAACAGGTTTGTTTTGTTCCTTTCACCTGAACAGGTCTGTTCCTTTCACCTGAAGAAGGCCACTTGTGTTGTGGCCGAAACGTCGTGAGATATTTTATTGTGTTATTTTATTTTATCATTTTATTATTTTATTCTCATTCTACATGGTGACTTTACCGAAAGACCCAAAGAAGATGAATCCTTGCAGTCACGAAAGCTTTAAATCGAAATTGTTAAGTATTGTGCTACGTTATTCTTATTTCCGCGACTAACCGTTTTGTGTGTGAAAGCGCTCACCCGTCGTCAGCCCCATTTCAAGTTCATCAATTAACTCGTCCAATTCAGCCGTTGCTGCGGCACCGGCGTCAGCCTGCGCCAGGTCTGACGGGCCTCCTTGCACCGCGTTATCAGCTACGGCCCTGCGCCGACATTAACAGACGGCACAGACCGACGTGGGGAACGTGTTCTTTTAGCGTGACAGGACGCGTGACGTGGCAGCGTTTTCAACGCATCTAAATTAAAATGAAAGGAGTGTGTCGCGTGTAAAAAAAGAGCAAATCTGCCCGAAGAGGAATGGGTTGCGACGCCTTACCCAGCTTGTTGAGATGTGACGCAGAAAGTCTTCTGCGTCTCAGACTTGGCGGTGGGTCCTTGTTCGAGCGTACGGGGCGACGACGCTTCGGGCTGTTGCCTTGTGACATCGGGATCGCCGCCCATTCCAGCACCCTCGTTCAAAGATGTTTCTGCGGCGGTAATCAACGTCCAACGACGTAGATGAACGAGGTCCGTTAAACATTGCGGATATGAACACCGTGACGTACTTCAGAACGTTGAGCAATGTTTTTTATATTCTTGGTTCTTTCGGTAAAGTCACGTTGAAGGGAAACAATAAAATAATAATATATATATAAAAAATAAAAAAATGTTTTTATAAATACACCGTTTAAAAATAAATAAATTTATGCAAACCGACACACCTGATGACGACCGTTTGTGTTATGGTCGAAACGTCGTGAGAATTGTTTTTATTGTTTTATATATATTTTATTATTTTATTGTTTCACTTCAACGTGACTTTACCAAAAGAACTAAGAATATGAATTACTGCAGTCACGAAAGCTTTAAATCTAAATTTAATGTTTTTTTATTTTTTTCAACGAGTGACGTGAATCCATTTTCTCTGACAAAATCGTTAAAGTTCGCGCAAACTATCACGCTGTGTAAGAGCACTTGGGGGGTGAAAAAAAAATCGGGTTCTTTTCATTTACATCTTCAACACCACAAAGATGTCTTATTAAAATCCACAAAACGCAAAGCGTAGAGTAATTTTTGAACGCGGACGAATGGCACTCTTTCGCCGTGCTGTTCGGCATCTCCACGAGCAAGCAATTTGCAAACCAACGGATTTTCTCCGACGTGAACGTGTCATCAGTGCGCGGGTTGCTTCGAATAAAGGCAAACAGCGGGGCAGCGTTTACACTATGAGACCTCCTTTGCCAGGAACAAGATATAGCAATAGGTTTTACCCTTTTAACTGGCACAAAAAACTGACACCTGTATTCAAGGCATCGTGTCTGCAATAACCACAACACAAGCAGTCAAAATGCAAACAAAAAAGACAACTCTGAAAATAATATTGGCACTGTCCTTGAAGTTGATTGGTCCACACCCGAGACGGCTTTCTTTAGAGCCTAGTCTCCACTGGTATTGTACGCCTTTTGGCGTCTTCTGGTCCAACACCAGTGGAGACTAGGCTCTAAGAAAAGCCGTCTCAGGTGTGGACCAATCAAATTCAAGGACAGTGCCAATATTATTATCAGAGTTGTCTTTTTGTTTGCATTTTGACTGCTTGTGTTGTGGTTATTGTAAACATGATGCCTTGAATAAAGGTGTCAGTTTTTTGTGCCCGTTAAAAGGGTAAAACCTATTTCTATAGCGAGGCAGTATTTATACTGCGAGGCCGTGGGGCTCCATGAATGAGGAGGCATAAAAGGCGTTCCCATCGTGATCTCAGGGCATCTGCTCTGGGGGTTTCGTGTGAAGTTTTTGTTCAACAAAAAGAGCTTTTGGCCAAGTGTGCTGTACAACAACCAGAATAAACACCGTGGCCAATGATGACATCTGGTCACCGTTACATTGCATTTATGGCTTTTATTTTGGTGATTTCGAAAAGTTTTTTTTTGTTTTGGCCATGTTTTTGTTTATTGTAGTACGGAGTTAGACTGATGGCCTTAATCTAAGTTGTCTTGTGGTTGTTGTTGTTGTTTGACTTGCATCCCACTGGGATTTTTGCACACAGCGTTGGTGGTGTACGGTGCTATTTCAGGAATATTTTGATGTTTTTTTCCTGGATTTTCTGTTTGCAAAGTCACACACAAAGTCACTTTAAGATGTTTTCTTGTTCATGTTTTTGTTTGTTGCGGTTGCACCCGATTCAAGAGCCGGATGGCTCACAGGGCTATACCACATAAATTAAACTATGGAACTAAATGAACTATGGAGAACAGACTTGCTGAAATGTACAAATTGTGCATGAAAAGAGTCAACTTACACGAACGGTAAGCAAAAGTACGAGTCCAACATTGGCAGAAGAAATTGCTTGTGAGTTTTTTTGACATAATAAACATCAACTTGTATGCGCATTTGAAATTTAAATTTGTGCAAGCTTTCAGAATTTACGTGTATTTTAAATCAATAATGCTTCCATCAAAAGCGCAATTGATTAGCACCTCACATTATCACGTCTGGCTACGTACGGTGCGAAATAATTGCAACATACATACATTAAATATTGTTTGGATTCAAACAGAACGTCACGTTAATGTCAATCACGTATGGCTACGTACGGTGTGAAATAATTTCAACATACATAGATTAAATATTGTTTGGATTCAAACAGAACGTCACGTTAATGTCAATCACGTCTGGCTACGTACAGTGTGAAATAATTGCAACATACATACATTAAATATTGTTTGGATTCAAACAGAACGTCACGTTAATGTCAATCACGTCTGGCTACGTACGGTGTGAAATAATTTCTACATACATACGTTAAATATTGTTTGGATTCAAACAGAACGTCACGTTAATGTCAAACATACAATGCTTGACCTGTTTGTCCATTGGAAATCCAAATTCCAGTTTTACAAAACATCATCAACAACCAAACAATAAGGTAATGGTGTCGTTTAGAACATAGGTAGCCAATGAAATAAAAAATAGAGCACTTGGTGGAGTATCCAAGAGCTTTCATTCCGAAATCTATAACGTACACTCACACTACCACTTTAAACGAGTTGAATATGTTACGTTACAAGCACCACAACTGCCCTTTAAACAAAGATTCACAGCTCAAACACAGGTTGAAAACATAACATACGTACGTGTTCAACATATGTATGAGCAGTTGTGTAAGATGATATATCTTATGAGATTCCACAAGAGATGTTTGACAGCCAGTTATATGTGCCAGCCAAATAAAAGATTTTAAAAAAATCCAATTGGTTGTCCTTGTTAAAGAGCCGCTGAGCTCAATTGGCTTTGCCAGCTGGAATAAAGTTAGTCTGAAATTGCATGGAACATATGTAAATTAACAATATGTAAATCACTAATTCGAATGTTTTTTTTTGTTGGTATTTTGGCAGGCTGTTTGCTCCACAGCCTGTCAACATTTTCGTGGAAAAATGAGGACCGGGAAGGTTAAAGGACTTTCAAAAGATCCTTCAATTAATCCACACACTTTCAAAGGAAATGGTGCCCCTGCTGCAAGGTTATGCAGTTGTTTTACCTTGTAAGCATTATTCTGCAGTATGAAAGTCAATTTTATATCTGAATTAACATGCCCTAAAAAAACTCTTAATAAATTACATATTTTATCAAAGTAGCGTAATAATTAGCCAATTGTCGGAACACGATTACAATTTTGATCACAAGATATCTAAATGAACAACCATTTAAAGAAACAGTTTATTGGATTAAAATTACTTCTGGCCTCCATACTGCTTATACAGAGCCATCTATTCCAATGAAGCCGTGCATTTTACAATATTTACCTTCTTCATTTTCATCCTTTAACGGTAAGCGCCCAGAACTTTGAGCGGAGGCTGAGAAACACAAAACAACATTTCCATACATGTGAATGCCATTCATTAGCATCAGCACATTTGACTTACCCATAACCGGTCAAGTGAATTCTTTAAGGTTCAAACAGCAGCTGGCTGTTAATATAAAACATGTTCGTCACATGCATGCACGCACACACACATACACATAAGTACTCACATACACTCACTCACAATCAAATATATACATATACACACTATGTACATGCTCACTGGACCAACTTGCTCACTGATTCGATGACTGTTGGATTGTGATGCCACCTGACTAACAAGAACACAACTGACAGCATGCAACTCCCATCACAACACATTGCACGGTACGATGCCATAGTGCGGCACATTTCTGTGTAATCTATCACAACAAGACAAGATTTCATCCATATAGTAATAGGTTTTACCCTTTTAACTGGCACAAAAAACTGACACCTTTATTCAAGGCATCATGTTTGCAATAACCACAACACAAGCAGTCAAAATGCAAACAAAAAGACAACTCTGATAATAATATCAGAGTTGTCTTTTTGTTTGTTGTGGTTATTGCAAACAAGATGCCTTGAATAAAGGTTTCAGTTTTTTGTGCCAGTTAAAAGGGTAAAACCTATTACTATATCTTGTTACTGGCAAAGGAGGTCTCATAATGTAAAATATTTCATCCCTTTTACTGGTCATCTGTGAAAATGAGCTTCACAGTTCATCAGATTTCTCCAGTCTAAATAAAGATTCTGATGGCACCCCAAAATTGCAAAATGTCTCTCTTCACAATAATAAAAAAAATAATTTCGTTTGGTCGATGAACAATTCATCCCGGCCAAATCTCTTAAACATAATTCACTATTGCTTCGCGAGGACATTAAACCCCGGAAACATTACTGGGTTAGGCACTTTAACATTCCACGACTTCAACCCTTCATTAAGCGTAACAATGATGATACATTCTGTGTTGATGTCCTCAAAAATAAGTCGCCAATTAAATATTTCACCTTGTCATCATATTACAAACGGTGCTTTGACTGACGACACACATCGTGGGGCTCATAGACTCTTTGTGTTTCTTCGGTAAAGTCACGACGTAGGTAAAATAAAATAAATAAAACAACTACATTAAATCACGACGTTTCGGGGGCAACACCAAGCTTCCGTCTTCATGGGGAAACCGTCACGGCAAAATTGCTGCATCAACTCGATACATAAATTCAGGTGGAAACCGTCACGGCAACATTGCCGCATCAACTTGATACAGAAATTCAGGTGGACACAGGTCACGGCAAAATTGCTGCATCAACTCGATACAGAAATTCAGGTGGAAATCGTCACGGCAACATTGCTGCATCAACTCGATACAGAAATTTAGGTGGAAACCGTCACGGTAAAATTGCTGCATCAACTTGATACAGAAATTCAGGTGGAAACCATCACGGTAAAATTTCTGCCTCAACTTCATACAGAAATTCAGGTGGAAATCGTCACGGTAAAATTGCTTGATACAGCTGTGACGGTTTCCACCTGAAGAAGGGAGCTTGGTGTTGCCTCCGAAACGTCGTGATTTAATTTAGTTGTTTTATCATTTATTTGTTTTTTAACTACGTCGTTACTTTGCTGAAAAAAAACACAGAGTGTGGTGAATCCTTGCAGTCACGAAAGCTTCAAATCTGGAAATAGTGGGGCTCACAAGGTAAATGTGTAGCAGCAGAGGTCTTGTTGAAAGAAGACAGTTGAAGCCAAACAAAACCGCATGCACGATTGGAACGTGTTCGCTTACCGTCTCCCCTGTGTAAACATGATGTTGACAAATCGGCTAGGTGATGATACTGTGTAGGAACCTCCTGGTTACTACACCACCAGCCCACAGGAGATTATTATTGTGTCAGTCTGTCGTGCATCCAAACATGGGAGGGGTGGGGCTGGGTGGGGAGGGGAGGGTGGGGAGGGGCTGGTGGGGAGGGGCTGGGTGGGGAGGGGAGGGTGGGGAGGGGCTGGGTGGGGAGGGGCTGCGTGGGGGGTGGGGCTGGCTGGGGAGGGGCTGGTCACCCCGTGGTGCCCTTATAAAACTCAACGTTTAACCTACTCACGCTGGCTTGTGCCTGCCCTCACAGTCGGGCATATTTACGGAACACACCACGTGGTGGTGCCGCCGTTGACCCTGGCCATTGACCGAGCAACCCAACAACGTTCCTACCAGCTCCTCCCTCCGCAGGAGAATGTGTTTAAGTTTAGGTATTGTGCCTAAGCAGTTCACTGCACTAAAAGCAATGGAATTTCACTTTTTGCTCCCCGAGATGCTTGCAGGTTGTTACCAAGACGAAACGAACAGAAGCTTTTTTTAGACATACTTTTTCGCTTAAATCAAAACGTTTGCCCGATGGCACAGCTTAAATTCCCGCATTTTGAACAGGGCCAAAAAGCGCCGCTCCGTCGTAAAAAAAAAAAAATCGGCCTTGAATCGATAGAACTATAAAGGGCACTTGATAAAAATAAAAAAAATGGAAAATGTGAGCACGTGAGAGCCCTCTCTCTCTCTCACGTGCGGAGCTGCTCCGCCTTCGACGCTCGTTCTCCACGCCGGGCTGCACAGGAGGAGTGGATCCAGGCTGCGACAACAACAACAACGCCGCCGGCCGCGCCTGTTCTGGGGCAGATCTCGGAAGCGGAGGCGGCGGCTCGGGGCCGGCAGCCTGCGTACCCCAGGCGGTGGTGCATGGGGGGGGAGGAGGAGGAGGAGGAGGCGCACGGGGCTTGGTGCGACGCCGCAGCGTGCCGAGCGGCGACGTGGCTCCAGCGGCCCGGGTCGAAGGCGAGGCCAACGGTGCGGGAGGGGGTGACCGGCTTCTTCCGGTCTCCTGTGCGAGGCGCGGCTGGCCTGGAGGGCTCTGAGCAGGAGACACAAGGTTTACATCGTTAGACCTCCTTTGCCAGTAGCCAAAATGTAATAATAGGGGGTTTTTCAACCTTTTTTCTGGCAACAAAACTGAAACCTTTTACATTATGAGACCTCCTTTGCCAGAAACAAGATATAGGAATAGGTTTTACCCTTTTAGTACGCCTTTTGGCGTCTTCTGGTCCAACACCAGTGGAGACTAGGCTCTAAGAAAAGCCGTCTCGCGTGTGGACCAATCAAATTCAAGGACAGTGCATATTATTATCAGAGTTGTCTCTTTTGTTTGCATTTTGACTGCTTGTGTTGTGGTTATTGCAAACATGATGCCTTGAATAAAGGTGTCAGTTTTTGTGCCAGTCAAAAGGGTAAAACCTATTCCTAAAACTGAAACCTTTTTACGAGGATTCATGTCGCTGCATTAACCACAATGCACGCCTTTTGGCGTCATCTGGTCGAGCACCAATTTGGGTCGAGGCTCAAAAGAAAGCCGTCCCTTGGCGTGGACCAATCAGTTTCAAGGACAATGCTACATATTATCATAGTATTTTTTTCGTTTGCATTTTGACTGCAAGTATTGTGGTTAATGCAGTAGACATGAATCCTTGTTAAAAGGTTTCAGTTTTGTTGCCAGAAAAAAGGGGAAAAACCCCTATTAAAACACAAAGTTGTTATGAGATATCCACCAAAGCCAAACCTATCTCCGGCACAATGCTGTACAACTATTTAATACATTTTGATTTAAAGCTTTCGTGACTGCAGTAATTCATATTCTTAGCTTTCGGTAAAGTCACGTTGAAGGGAAACAATAAAATAATAATATATACAAAACAACGTGACTTTACCGAAAGAGCTAAGAATATAACTATTTACTAATGGTGGTGTGTTATGTAACAAAGAACTTTATTGAAATCCAAAAACTAATTCGTTGAAATTTTTTTTTTTTACAGCTATTGGCCAAACATCCCTGTGCAGGACCCTCTTGAATAGGAGTCTTCAGACTCAGTGCAACTTTCCTGAACATGTAATTATTCTTACGGGTGTAACACATTGCCATGCTGGTCAGTGGGAGATTGTTGAAGTATGATTAACTTAAGTGCAATTTTAATTTTTGAATGACGTGAAATATTAGGTAAAGAGGTATATAAGAAATAATCGATTTCAAGGAGCATCTTCATGATACTCAGCTCGAGTATCATGCCAATAATGGAAACTATTTATATTCCAGACGCTACGTCATTGGTTGGCTATGCACGATGTGAAAGACGTTCAACATACTGCCAATGCATTAAACATATGCAGTATCACAATAAAACAGCATGTAAATGCCACAAAAAACTTTGAAGGAGCCTGAAAAGGCTTCATAATTTTGTTTTTGAAGTGTGGTTGCTATAACAATTTTGTTAACAAAGAGATTAAGTAACCAAAGCCTTAGGTTTATTTTATCTCCATATATGTAAAAGACAAAAAGGTGTGAGTATGTGTCTGTTCAAAATGTTTAGCGAACTTCCCGACATGCAACAAACTTTAAATTTGCCATGTGGGTACTTTACAGACTGTACACCGTGCAAACCTTATACAAATACACTTTTGTTTTAGTTTTTTGGTGGGGGGGGGGGGAGCTCAATAATGTATTTGTTTTTGCACGGCAAAACATAAATGCTGTGACGTCAAATCTGTCACGTGACCCGCGCATGTGGAAGCCTAACGCATTGTAGTGTAGCATAGCCTGGCACAAGCGTCGTGGTGACGTCACCGCCACTTAGTGGCGAATGGCGGTTGTTGTTGTTGTGTATGTGTGTGTATGTGTGTGTGTATGTGTCTGTGTCTATGTGGAAGCGTAAAGCATTGTTGTGTAGTGGTTAGCGCGCTGTGTATGTGTCTGTGTGTATCTGTGTATGTGTGTGTGTCTGTGTGTATGTATGTTTGTGTGTGTGACTGTGTGTCTGTGTGTGTATGTGTGTGTGTCTGTGTGTCTGCGTATGTGTGTGTGTATCTGTGTGTATGTGTGTGTATCTGTGTGTGTCTATGTGTGTGTGTGTGTAAGCCTAACGCATTGTAGTGTAGTGGTTAGCGCTACGCCGCGCTACGAACCCGGCGACCCCCAGTTCGATTCCCGCTCACTGCCACCGCCGGCGACGATTATTTCAACCGCTCCTGGGCCTCCCCTAGGTCGACTCAGCCTCAAACGAGTAACTGCCGTGTTGTGTGTGAACATCGCCACCGGGGAGACAAAGGCGGCCGGGCGTGGTGGACCCAAGTCCCGGGCGAAGCCGGCTAGTGACAGCTCAGCCCGTGACGTGTATATCCATGCTGTGACCGTACAGCTCATGCAGGCCAACGATGCCATTACCCTCTCATATCCCGACCTGCATAGCGTTGGCACAACGGTGCACAGTAAAGTTCACGCCAAAGGCCCCTCGTGACGCGGTGCTGCCCAACGGGCGTTTGCCGATGTGCTGCTCCACCCATTCAGTCGCCTGCACGTGTTCACCTACACGTGTTCACCTACACGTGTTCGCCTACACGTGTTCGCCTACACGTGTCCGCCTACACGTGTTCACCTACACGTGTTCTCCTACACGTGTTCACCTACACGTGTTCACCTACACGTGTCCGCCTACACGTGTTCACCTACACGTGTCCGCCTACACGTGTCCGCGCAGCATCAGTAGGCTCCGAACGTTACTGAGCACGACATAGGTTGCAGTATTGAGAGGGGGGATATTGTTGAAACAGCACAATAAGTTGTGTCACGCTTTCTACAGGGTTGGGTGTGGGTGGGGTTGCACGTTCCTCCAGGGATTCAAGCGCTGTTCGTTCGGCCAATGCACACGGTGAAAGCAGACAAAGATACTGCTGCGCACTGCACTTCCATTTACTTCCTTTAGGTCACCGTCGAAAAAGTCTTGCTGGAGGGCAAATAAATAAAGAGGTTTCGATTTTAACTGAACATTAAACTAATTTTCAATGGTACAGTATCTTTTTTCCAAGTAGTGGTATCCCAAACGTTTCGCGGCTGCTTAAATTCCCTTTTCACACCATCGATATGTAAACTCCCCCTCGCCCCCTCGCCGGTCTGCACATGTTCACCCTCTCTACACCGTTCATCGTGCTAAGTCTGCCAATTAAATGCTAAATTCTATGCTAATTCCTTTGTCAAGGCGCTCTGTTTCTTCTCACACAGCTTAAAGGTCGCGGTCTGAGCTTGGCTTTTTCACTCCAGCGCTGTCCTCCAGACAGTCTCGTCCCTTCACCTGATGAAGGCCGCTTGCGTCGTGGCCGAAACGTCGTGAGAATTTTATCGTGTTATTTTAATTGATCAATTTATTATTTTATTCTCATTCTACGTGGTGGTGACTTTACCGAAAGAACCAAAGAAAATAAATGAGAGGCGTTTTTATTAACGGCTCGCAGCATTTAACAAAAGTCAGCTCACAACTCATCTATGGGATGTAGGGAAATAAAGATTCCTTTTCTGCTGGTGGACCCGTGCACGTTTTTTGTTTACAACCTTACTTTTAAGAGCAGCGCAACTGTAGCGTAAGGTTATTAATAATTTCTGGAAAAAAAAAAACAGCAAAGGGCTATCACTTAAAACGGTTCACCACAATGGATGGTACAAAAAAAACCTTGATTGAAAGCTTTCGTGACTGCAGTAATTCATATTCTTAGCTCTTTCGGTAAAGTCACGTTGAAGGGAAACAATAAAAAAATAAAATATATATAAAACAATAAAAATTCTCACGACGTTTTGACCATAACACAAACGGTCGTCATCAGGTGTGAAAAAACCGTTTGTGTTATGGTCGAAACGTCGTGAGAATTTTTATTGTTTTATATATATTTTATTATTTTATTGTTTCCCTTCAACGTGACTTTACCGAAAGAGCTAAGAATATGAATAAAGAAAACCCTCATTAAACAAACACTTAACGTCATATAAATCGACAACAAAAAGCTTTAAGAACAGGATTTGCCAGTGGTCAGCGATAACATCGACAAAAATATTACTCACCAGCTCACTTTATTTTCCGATGGGTGTGGAGGGCAAGCGGCACCTGGCCACGTGGTCCCTACCCTACAACTCAAGTGCCAAGGCCTACGTGCTATGGTGTAGCGCGCAGGGAGACGTGCCGCTAACAAGTCTCCTGCTTTTGAACTAAATACGAGAGAGTAAGTTCTAAGAGGGGCAGAGTAACGGCAAATTCAAACGTGTGCTCAAATTTGGACCTAAAACCGCACCGGTCTCAGTCTGTGGCACGTCCTGTAAATCACAAACTGGAGAAGCCACGTTGATCTTGGCATTAAGCCTGCACACGCTTCGAATTGAAATGTACATTGCACTGTATGCACACAACATTACACCTGATGATGACCGTTTGTGTTATGGTCGAAACGTCGTGAGAATTTTTATTGTTTTATATATACATTATTATTTTATTGTTTCCCTTCAACGTGACTTTACCGAAAGAGCCAAGAATATGAATTACTGCAGTCACAAAAGCTTTAAATCAAAATTATTGGTGTTTTGTTGCTGCAAATATGGCGATGGGGTTCCTCCCCTTGCACATGATAAATGTATCACGCACGGTATTCATGCCACAGCCTGCACCCCGCTTGAAAGTTTTTTGTGCTTCCCATAGAGGGGCATACTTCCCACCCCCCGGGTTGAGAACCACTGTATTAACCTTTTAAATAGTACATTGTAATAACTGTTAACATATATACGCAAAAAACATGTCGCACCAACAATTTAAATGTGTATTGAGTGACACCTACAGCAACCACGATACATCTGCATTAAAATAAACTGATACATTTGAATTTAAATATTTCAAAAGTAAATCAAGGTATGTGATAAATATAAACTTAAAATCGGCTGTAATTTAATCATTCAACAATCCAGTTGTACAGTGATCACTGAATTAACAGTACTTACCCTGAATTTGATGATTCTCAACATCAATGGAATCAGCATGAATCATACTATACAGCTAAATAAATCGCTAATGCTTCCAAAAGGGTGCACTGTCAGCTAAATTGGTCTAAAACATGTTTTACCAGTGAATAATTTCTGGAAAGTTGTTGTTTTGCAGTTTACACCTACACCTGTACAACTTATTCCACCAAGATAACTTACACAAATTCTCAAAATGGCATTAACTGATTTAGTTGATAGCTAAAATTATTTTCCAATACGATTCTAACAATAAAGTGAACCAGAAAACAAAGATAACGAACTATAGGACTACACTGCATAACACATTGATATTTTTGTGGGGACCTTATAAGCTCCCCACAAAATATCAATGCCACATTTTAAAATGTAAAAAGGGTAATTACGAGTGTTGTATTATATTTAAAAAAATGTCTTTCACGTTGAATTATAAGGTCGGCATGACGGAAAATTATCTTTTTCAACAGTTTGATGTGCAAAAAAATGCGTAACATTTTAATGACACAGTCTGCTTTAGCTTTGAAGCTATGAATCATGTTGACAGGTTTCAAGGTTTTTTTGCCAAAGGCAAGCTTTAATTTGAATCATAGCACCATAATTCAAGACAGTTCTTCAAGGGCAACTGAGTATTAAAAGGGAACGGGGTTAGCGCTAAAAAGTGATGGGCCTGTGCGACATTTACCGCTGTGAGCACAAGCATGAGGAATTATTTTCTGTTTAGCACTGCCGTTAGTATCGTTAGCGGGGCTGTAAACAGAGTTAGTACTTACGTCTCTGCTACTGTCACCATGCATTGAGCTGTTGGAACCACGCTCGGAAACATCATCATCATCACTCTGGGAAAGCCACAGCAGCAGAATGAGGACATGACACGCGGGTAAGCAAAGACAGCAAATACTCAACAATGCGCACGGGGGGAAGTTGTTAGAATAACCAAAACAGCTAGAAGTAGCTGGTTGCGTGTGTTAGTATCAACAGCAAGAACATGTCCCAACAGCGTTCAAAGCAAGCTTCTGCACGCAATGTGTTAGTATATTCAAATATAAGCGGAAATATAAAAATAAAAAGCAAATGCCTCCAGAATACATTTGAACTATAAACACACCGACTTGTTACAAATATATATTTTGTTACTGGCAAAGGAGATCTCATAATGTAAATGCTCACCCCGAGCCCTCAATACTCTGATGGTGCGCTGTTTTTGAGTTGTACGCCTTTTGGCGTCTTCTGGTCCAACACCAGTGGAGACTAGGCTCTAAGAAAAGCCGTCTCGGGTGTGGACCAATCAAATTCAAGGACAGTGCCAATATTATTATTATCAGAGTTGTCTTTTTTGTTTGCATTTTGACTGCTTGTGTTGTGGTTATTGCAAACATGATGCCTTGAATAAAGGTGGCAGTTTTTGTGCCAGTCAAAAGGGTAAAACCTATTACTATATCTTGTTACAAACATGTCTCCGTGTATCTACACATGACACTCCTCTCGACAAGAGAATAACACACCGTTTAATGAAGTCACAAGAGAACACCACGGCAAGAAAAAACACCGCTCAATTTCAAATACGCAGGGGTGCAAGTGTGTCACGTACTGACCTTCTTTATCTTTGGCCGCAAAAAGCTCCAAAGCCCTTTGTGTTTTTTCTCCGGGAGGTCTGCGTTGTCGTTCAGGCCATGGCCCAGCTCTGTAACGCAAAGAGAGCCACTCAATACATCCACAGGGTACTCTTTGGTTCTATTCGCTAAAGTCACGTAACAAGCAAAAAAAAAATTCTCACAACGTTTCGGCCACAACGCAAGCGGCCTTCATCAGGTGAAGGGACCGTGCTGTCATGAGGACAGCGTTGGAGTGAAAACAGCCAAGCCCAGGTCGCGTACTTTAAGCTGTGTGGGAGGCTGTTTTCACTCCAATGCTGTCCTCATGACAGCACGGTCCCTTCACCTGATGAAGGCCACTTGTGTTGTGGCCGAAACGTCGTGAGAATTTTTCAATTTTTATTTTGTTGTTGTTTAAACCTTTTTACAAGGATTCATGTCTACTGCATTAACCACAATACCTGTGCACCAATCAGTTTCAAGGACAATGCACCATATATTATCATAGTATGTTTTTTGTTTGCATTTTGACTGCAGGTATTGTGGTTAATGCAGTAGGCATGAATCCTTGTTAAAAAGGTTTCAGTTTTGTTGCCAGAAAAAAGGGGAAAAACCCAACTATTATTAAAGTTAAATTAATTAAGCCTTTCAGTACATGGTCTATTTTTTTATTAATTGTACGACGCTTGAAACCCAAGAAACTTCAAATTGCAAAAGGTGTACTATTTTCACGCACGTACCAAAATTATCAAGGTGTTTATTAAATGTTGATATAAACATGCATATTACACCATACTTGTGTATATATTTTTTTTAGGTACACCTCTACGGAGCGTTCACATTGTTCATTGTAACAATACTTCTCCACTAGATGGCAGGATTGTAAAAAAAAAATATTTTACACTTAAATTTCGATTTAAAGCTTTCGTGACTGCAGTGATTCATATTCTTGGCTCTTTCGGTAAAGTCACGTTGAAGGGAAACAATAAAATAATAAAAAAATATATAAAACAATAAAAATTCTCACGACGTTTTCACACCTGAAGATGACCGTTTGTGTTATGGTCGAAACGTTGTGAGAATTTTTATTGTTTTATATATATTTTATTATTTTATTGTTTCCCTTCAACGTGACTTTACCGAAAGAGCTAAGCTTATATATTTTACACTTCTTCAATTTCCCACCGGGTGGCGCTGGTGGCACACAAAATGCAGCAAAGCGCGCAGCAGAGAACGGCGCTGATTGTGCCAAGGGGTTGAAACTTGCAGCCCGTCACGGTAACCATGGAGCTGTCCAAGCACGGACATTCTAAGCCTCCCAAGCCATTATTAATGCGGCCAAGAAGTCAGTTCACCCACATGGTGGCCGCACACGGGACGTGTGAACATTCCGTGCTCGATTCCAGCAGCCAGCAAGCCCAAACATGCAGCTCATAAACTCGCACGCACGCACAAACAAATAACACGAACAATCCTCTGCATTAGTAATAGGTTTTACCCTTTTGACTGGCACAAAAACTGACACCTTTATTCAAGGCATCGTGTTTGCAATAACCACAGCACAAGCAGTCAAAATGCAAACAAAAAGACAACTCTGATAATAATATTGGCACTGTCCTTGAATTTGATTGGTCCACACGTGAGACGGCTTTTCTTTAGAGCCTAGTCTCCATTGGTGTTGGACCAGAAGACGCCAAAAGGCGTGCAACTCAAAAACAGCGCACCATCAGAGTATCGAGGGCTCGGGGTGAGCATTTACATTATGAGACCTCCTTTGCTATGCATGGGTAGCCAAAGGAACGACAGAGAAATCCAATCACGGCGGCTTTAGGTTCGAAGCCAATTCATGCGCTTTGCCTACTGACACAAATTAGCACGAGGCAGAGGCGACTAAATTTCGATTTGAAGCCTTCGTGACTGCAAGGATTCATCTTCTTTGGTTCTTTCGGTAAAGTCACCATCAATAAAATTCTCACGACGTTTCGGCCATTCTACGTGGTGTTGGTGACTTTACCGAAGGAACCAAAGAAGATGAATCCTTGCAGTCACGAAAGCTTTAAATCGAAATTTAACCTCTACGGGGAGGGATTTCACACAACCTTAAGCACCTGAAGACGGCCTCTTGCGTTGTGGCCGAAACGTCGTGAGAATTTTATCGTGTTATTTTATTATCTTATTATTCTCATTCTACGTGGTGGTGACTTTACCGAAAGAACCAGAGGCGACTAGACCGAGAGTGAGCAGACTGAGAGAGTTTGCCGGGCGGACTGATTTCAAGCAATGCTCACATCAGCATCTAACTAGAGATATTTGAGCAGATACCACGTGCACTATTTACTTTTAAAATGCTAGCAGTTATGAACACTGTCACAAAAGTAGGCACAGCAACTAGAATATACTTGTAAGAGACCTCTACGTGGATAGCAAGGCTATTTATTATAGTGGAGGGGGGGGGGGGGGTATCAAAACTGAAAGTCAGATGACCAGGGCATATTTCCAGGATGCTGACAAGTAAAATACCTTGAAACCCAAAAGATATACCGATGTCTGAAAACTTTAGAGGTGAAACAAATGAGTAGAATATCAAAAAATTAAAACTTCAGAAGGTGCACACGGTTTAAAGCATCACCACATGGGGGTCCGCGATTCCAAATGAACTATAATAATGATAAAAGTACGTGAAAGGAAGACAAGTGTCATTGCATTTGGAATCTCAGAAAAAAAACCATAAACAGACCATAGACTATTCTTAGCTCTTTCGGTAAAGTCACGTTGAAGGGAAACAATAAAATAATAAAATATATTTTGTTTAAAATATATTTTATTGTTTCCCTTCAACGTGACTTTACCGAAAGAGCTAAGAATATGAATTACTGCAGTCACGAAAGCTTTAAATCAAAATTTAGACAATAGACTGTACATCAGAACGATTGAAATGAGAACAGAATTATTTCCAGGTATATCAGGGTAGTGTGGAAGGCATCAAAATGAAATATAAAAAAATGTATTGCATGATGATATAAGAAACATTTTTACGCGTTATATATAGGCCTGTAATGTACAAAATATAGTCGCACATGAACACATACACACATATATACAGACGTCTAAAACAAATTGTTATCTTAAAAGTCATACCGATAAAATAAACAATTCTAGGTCAAATTTCGATTTAAAGCTTTCGTGACTGCAAGGATTCATCTTCTTTGGTTCTTTCGGTAAAGTCACCACGTAGAATGAGAATAAAATAATAAATTAATAAAACACAGTAAAATTCTTACGACGTTTCGGCCACAACACAAGTGGCCCTCTTCAGGTGAAAGGAACAGACCTGTCGTCTGACCTTTATTGTGTTATTTTATTTTATTAATTTATTATTTTATTCTCATTCTACGTGGTGACTTTACCGAAAGAACCAAAGAAGATGAATTCTAGGTCAATAACCAGGAGGTTCTATTGACAAGTCTAAAAGAAACTGCAAGGAAGGTAGGCTTTAAGCCAGCCTTATAAAGGACCGCCATGATAAAACTAATTTTTTATTCTTTGGTTCTTTCGGTAAAGTCACCACCACGTAGAATGAGAATAAAATAATAAATTGATAAAATAAAATAACAAAATAAAATTCTCACGACGTTTCGGCCACAACACAAGCGGCTCCAGCGCTGTCCTCCAGACAGTCTCGTCCCTTCACCTGATGAAGGCCGCTTGTGTTGTGGCCGAAACGTCGTGAGAATTTTATTGTGTTATTTAATTTTATTAATTTATTATTTTATTCTCATTCTACGTGGCGGTGACTTTACCAAAAGAACCAAAGAAGGATGAATCCTTGCAGTCACGAAAGCTTCAAATCGAAACGAATTTTTTGTTCTTTTCCATCAGCTCAAAAGTAACGTTAAAACAAAACCTCTGCTCCTGTCGACAGCGTACACCTCCTTGACGCCGAGCTCGGACAGCGAGCACGACGTATCGAGCAGCTCCGTCTCGCTGGCGTCCCCGAACAGCGCGGTGTGGTGGACGTTAAGCTCGCACTCGTTGCAGATGTCGGGCAGCAGCGCTTGCAGGGCCGCGCGCGGGCTCGCCAGAACCACGGTCTTCTTACGCGCTCGCGAGTAGTTCACCGTCAGCCGCACCGTTTGCTGAAAAACAAATTAAGTGATGTAATACTCTTTGCTTCTATTCGGTAAAGTCACGTAGGTAAAAAAATCACGACGTTTCGGCCACAACAACACAAGTGACCTTCATCAGGTGAAGGGACCGTGCTGTCACGAGGACAGCGTTGGAGTGAAAACAGCCAAGCCCAGGTCGCGTCCTTTAAGCTGTGTGGGAGGAAGCAACAGGCTTTGACAAAGGAATTAGTATAAACATGAGCACGATGTACGTAGGAGGTGCATGGGCCATGACCTGAGCTTGGCTGTTTTCACTCCAACGCTATCCTCATGACAGCACGGTCCCTTCACCTGATGAAGGCCGCTTGTGTTGTGGCCGAAACGTCGTGATTTTTGTTATTTTATTTTTTACCTACGTGACTTTACCCAATAGAACCAAAGAGTATGGATCCTTGCAGTCACGAAAGCTTTAAATCTAGAATTAAGAGATTTAAGTAGAGGATCGACGAATTGAATGCTGTAGTTAAAAAATCCCGTCTTTGTTTACCCTCTTAGGATCCAGCTGTCAACGTTCATTAAATTTCTCCATTTAAAAATGAAATACTGGGCTAGGCTGTGGATTAAGGGGGACTAAAACTGGGTTACACTTGGTCTGAATTACAGTCTAAAACCTCACGATGTGCTGTAGTGGAGGTTCAATGGGACAGGAAGCCCACCTCTTCACACAAATAACAATGTTATTGTATTTGTCTCTCACCCAATGGGGCCTTTGCCTTTGCAGGAAAACTCTGCACCAGTTTCGACCTTGTGAATTGCCCTTTTAAACAAATGCTGTTTCCAGCTGTTTAGAACAGCAGCACCATTAAAGCTATGGTGGATTCAGCAGCAGAAAACAGAAAAACTATACACAAACTCAAGTTTGTGGTGGAGGATCATGGGTAATGAATACATAATAAACAGACTGTAAAATTATGTTTTGTCTTTCTGTTCCCCCCCTTGTACTGTGACTCTGTACTGGGCTCATGCTCAGTCCCAACAAAAACCTTTTTGTAATGATGTTTCATCCATTCTGCCTATGGACCTTCCAGACCAATATTTTCCAGCAGTGCAGACAAAGCATGATTTCAGAAAGTAAGCTGGTTTCGAATTTCTGGGTCACATCACCAGTATATAACCTGCTTAACAAATGCTGCTGTGTAATATTCCATATATCCTGGATGACAGGATGCATGCATTTGTACCCCTGGGGAGAGCCTCTAACTAAGCAAATTCATCGTGTAACTTGTATGATTCACGATAAAGGTTTTTGGGTGAGATCGCATTATTTATAAATGTGTCGTAAAACCCTCCACCACCCGACATGGCCAAAGCAGTAAACATGTGTCACGTTCACAAAAGACAAAATATTCTAGATTTGAAGCTTTCGTGACTGCAAGGATCCATACTCTTTGGTTCTATTCGGTAAAGTCACGTAGTAGGTAAAAAAATAAAACAAAAATCACGACGTTTTGGCCACAACACAAGCGGCCTTCATCAGGTCAAGGGACCAGCCCATCTAGAGGACAGCGCTGGAGTGAAACACAGCCAAACTTAAAGGTCGTAGTCTGAGCGTGGCTGTGTTTCACTCCAGCGCTGTCCTCGAGACAGCCTGATCCCTTCACCTGATGAAGGCCGCTTGTGTTGTGGCCGAAACGTCGTGAGAATTTTATTGTTTTATTTTTTTACCTACGTGGTGACTTTACCGAATAGAACCAAAGAGTAAAAGACAATTAGTTCACTACTTTAGCCCATTTGCGCGTTGAAGAGTGAATCCACAACATAATTTACAACATTGTGAATACGACGTTTCGCTGGTGATTAGATCCAGCATCATCGGGCAATTCGCCAGAATGGTGAAGCCCTCTCTGCTTGCTCCCGGTCTTAAATAGAGCAGCAGTAGGGTGACGTCATCATTTAACTCATATCAGGCACAGCGATTAGAGGTGGATAGGGGGAGGGTATTGTAATTATATAATAGATTGGTAATTATTCAATTGTTATTAATTACTAATAGTTTCCCCTATAAGGAATTGTAGTTGCAATATAATTAATTTAACAATAAGGGTTACGACACGTTTATAAATAACGCGATCCAACCCAAAAGCCTTTATTATGAATAATATTGGTCACGAAAGCCTACGTGTTAAACTTGTAAGATGAAAATAAATGCACCAAAGGTTATCGGTCTGTATCCAGCTATATGCCTCTGTGTCTAGTATACAATAAACAACCATCACAAGATAAAATCTAAGACGTTTTGTCATTTGGTAGAATATCAACTAATGTACCATGGCCTCTGGTAAAATTGGGCTTTCACAACATTTACATACTCGCTAAACATTCTAAACTAGCCCCTGATCCTGGTGTACAATGCAAAGCCACCACCGGAGAGAAGATCAAGGCCTTGTTCACTGATCCCCAGGATTAAAGCACCTGCAGTTGCTAAGCATGCTTAAATTACATTTCAGACTAAACAATGCAGAGTAGAATTGGAAATACGTAATAGATTTGGATATCATGGAAAACACATGTCTCTAATTACCAATATGTATCCATATCTCTGTTTAAGAGCATTTCATTATTGTAATTTAATTGTACTTGTGTTGGTGTCAATAAAGTAGGAAATATGGAAACAGTTGCATAAAACTATGACAGTATAGGCTGACCTGGCTATAAATCAAAAGTAAACGCATCTACGCCTCCTTGTAAGGAACGAGACAGGAAGACTTCTCCACAACTCTGGATGTCGCCTGATGAAGCTGGTTGTAATTACTGGCAAAACGTCGTACTCAGATTGTAAATGTTGTGGCTTGGCTCCCCAACACACCGGTGTGCTGTACTAGTACACTACACTATACACTACACTACTATACACTACACTATACACTACTAGACACTACACTATACACTACTATACACTACACTACACTATACACTACTATACACTACACTATACACTACTATACACTACACTATACACTACTATACACTACACTATACACTACACACGAGTGCTGTACTAGTGACGAATCGTCCACGTTCTGTTTACGCGACAGCCCTTACTAGTTGGCTGTGTCGGGTGGTGGCGGGTTTTCACGACACAACATTTATATATTTATACGCGGTCTAACCCAAAAACCTCTATGATGGATGATATTGGTCGCGAAAGCCTGCTACGTGTTAAACTGACCAACTCCAACTCTGCCTGACCACCACAGTCCCACTCAAATAGTCACACAAAGTGGCTGCATCTTAGCCCTTCGTATTATTCATAAGACTGCCGGTCTCCTTTTACCAATTGAAATCTTACTCCAACCATTCACATATTTCCAAGAGGAAATTTGACTTCCTCATTACTACCAAGTAACGAGGCAGTCAAATTTAAAAGATTTAACAACAAAAAGCATCGTACGCTTTTCGAAGCAGACTTCAACTTTGCACAGAAGAACGGAACGGTCCAACTCTCTCTTCTCAATAAAGCCAAGTATGGCGCGTAAATACTTTGATCTAAAAGCAATCCATCCTTTTCACTGAATGCAAGTGATAAATATAATCACAGCCGGTGAAGTGACGAGAGGGAAATATTTTCCTTTAAAATTAATTAGGTTGCAATGTTTATACAAGATGCTTAAAAGTAAAAAAAAATATTTAAATAAGAATGTTTGCATAGCATATTCCACCCATGGATAAGTATTATCATCATCATCCGCATCATCATTCAGTATAAATTTTCTACTGGATGAATGCTAAGTATAGCCTGGTAAAAACATGATCTGCAGGCGAACTGAGCCAAAGCAAAATGTAGTTACTCTTTGTTTTTTTGTCGGCAAAGTCACGTATAAATAAGAAATAATAAAATAACATAATAGCGTACGACGTTTCGGTTGCAACACAAGCAGCCATCATCAGGTACAGAAGAGCTAAATTTACGAGAGAGGGGAGACACATAACCTCAGATGTATACACAGACACCCAAGTACTGGGGAACTAACACAGATACAACAGGGGACACAGAGAGAGAAGCATACCAGACAAACAGGGTTTATAAACATTTGGAAACCATATAAAGCAACACAGTCGGTCGGTCAAAACACAATCAACGCGTAGTCCGGTTGATCACGCTATTTCAAAGATTGATAAATTGCAAGTTGTAAACTGGCGGGTAACACCAACCGGTGCATCCAGTGAGGCATGATGTGATAATGGCATTTCATCATGTTTCATTAGTCAAGATACCAAAATCCAACCAAATCCAGTCTCACAAATATTTCCATTCATAAGTAGATTTGACCCGAAGGGTCAAGGTTTCCCGATGATACTCATCGCGTGACGGTGTAGTCGGCAGCATGCGTGCAAGGTTCAGAAATGAATCCGGCACACTGTCACAAAGGTCAAATCGGAGAGCCATGTATATAACACGGTAATCCACAGATGGACCCTAATACAAAACTGTACAACATCCTTTTACCTGTAACAACACGCGAGACTTTCTACAAAGTGTCAACAAGCACGACACGGCCGAGGAAATGTGTGAAAGACGCCTAATGTAGAAGCTAACCAATTGAAGGCAATGACGTCTAAAATGTACTTAAGGAGAATTTAACTAAAATTGTGTACTGACAACGTACACACATGCTGTGTTAACACACACCCATAGCCACATCTAGCTCAAAGTGTAGTTTCAAACTCTTATAATTCATCTAATAATAGTTATTTGCATGTACGCATGAACCGGGCCACTTTGCTTACACGTCCATTTTGCTAATCAGCTTTGTCACTCCGAGATCTCTACGCAGGTTTCAGCGCGTTTCGACTGTACAAAGTCTTGTCTACGACGAGGCCGCGTCAGCGAATCAACGCTTTACCTCCGGGACAACGGGCTGCATCGGCTTCTCCAGTCGGTCATCGCCGGCGGGCCGAGGTTTGAGGAGGGCCGTCCCAGCACCGAGGGCCCCCAGCGGTGTGCTGGGCCCGTACTGTAGAGGCGATGCATCGTCCCTCGATAGCAGCTCCAGGGTGTGGCCGTCAGGGCTCAACCAGTAGGAACCGCAGAGTTCAATCAGGAGGTCCATCACCGTCCTGCTGCTCACACAGCAACACGTGGGCAGCAGCAGCAGCAGCACAGACCGCAGCTCCAAGTCAACGTCAAACTGTGAGCAATGCGCAGGACATTTGTTGTTCCCGACTGAGGCCCGACTCGTAATTTAGAAACCAGAAAATTGTTCAAAAGATGCAGCGTGATATTCTTACAGTCTGGCTATGAACGCTCGCGAATGCGTTTGTGTCATGTTTACATTCGATGTGTGGAGTGTAATTTAAATTACTGTTTACGGGCCATAGCAATGAGTATGGAATGTAAGTAAAAAATTGTACACAATGCATCTTCAAAACACTCACCATCCTAACGTATTACGAGGAGGGGGATCAATCATACGTCTTGTTCACACTCATGGATTTCAAACACGGCTTAACAAGTTAAAACGTGTTGCATGGATACAAAATATATTTTTAATGTTGTATTCAAAATGACCGTAAATGTTTTCCAAGAAATAAAATGGCGTGTTTATTATATCCATAGCGATTATTTGCGCATTTAACAAATCCCCAAAAAAATAACACGCCGGCAGATGCAATCACCCAAAAGATGACCACATTACAGACAACTGGAAATAGCTCGTTATAAAATTGCTTGCAAAGAGGGCAATTTGACCTCGCGGCCATGAAGATTTATGCTTCGTGAAAATAACACATTTATTTTAATGCATTTAAAACCCGCTGTGTGAGCACAGAAACATTCCACGTGGAGCCAGTTTTACCGTGGATCATTCGCCCACCCACGCAGCACGTCCACCACTCTCATTAAACTCCACTCACCACTCTTATTAAACTCCACTCACCACTCTTATTAAACTCCACTCACCACTCTTATTAAACTCCACTCACCACTCTTATTAAACTCCACTCACCACTCTTATTAAACTCCACTCACCACTCTTATTAAACTCCACTCACCACTCTCATTAAACTCCACTCACCACTCTTATTAAACTCCACTCACCACTCTCATTAAACTCCACTCACCACTCTTATTAAACTCCACTCACCACTCTTATTAAACTCCACTCACCACTCTTATTAAACTCCACTCACCACTCTTATTAAACTCCACTCACCACTCTCATTAAACTCCACTCACCACTCTTATTAAACTCCACTCACCACTCTTATTAAACTCCACTCACCACTCTAATTAAACTCCACTCACCACTCTTATTAAACTCCACTCACCACTCTCATTAAACTCTACTCACCACTCTTATTAAACTCCACTCACCACTCTTATTAAACTCCACTCACCACTCTTATTAAACTCCACTCACCACTCTTATTAAACTCCACTCACCACTCTTATTAAACTCCACTCACCACTCTTATTAAGCTCCACTCACCACTCTTATTAAACTCCACTCACCACTCTCATTAAACTCCACTCACCACTCTTATTAAACTCCACTCACCACTCTTATTAAACTCCACTCACCACTCTTATTAAACTCCACTCACCACTCTTATTAAGCTCCACTTTTATTAAGCTCCACTCACCACTCTTATTAAACTCCACTCACCACTCTCATTAAACTCCACTCACCACTCTCATTAAACTCCACTCACCACAATATTAAACTCCACTCACCACTCTTATTAAACCCACTCACCACTCTCATTAAACTCCACTCACCACTCTCATTAAACTCCACTCACCACTCTTATTAAACTCCACTCACCACTCTCATTAAACTCCACTCACCACTCTTATTAAACTCCACTCACCACTCTCATTAAACTCCACTCACCACTCTTATTAAACTCCACTCACCACTCTCATTAAACTCCACTCACCACTCTTATTAAACTCCACTCACCACTCTTATTAAACTCCACTCACCACTCTTATTAAACTCCACTCACCACTCTTATTAAACTCCACTCACAACTCTCATTAAACTCCACTCACCACTCTTATTAAACTCCACTTACCACTCTCATTAAACTCCACTCACCACTCTTATTAAACTCCACTCACCACTCTTATTAAACTCTACTCACCACTCTCATTAAACACCACTCTTATTAAACTCCACTAACCACTCTCATTAAACTCCACTCACCACTCTTATTAAACTCCACTCACCACTCTTATTAAACTCCACTCACCACTCTTATTAAACTCCACTCACCACTCTCATTAAACTACTCACCACTCTTATTAAACTCCACTCACCACTCTCATTAAACTCCACTCACCACTCTTATTAAACTCCACTCACCACTCTCATTAAACTCCACTCAGGGACTCCCCGGCCCTACGCCCTTATAAGGGCGAGGTCAGAGGAAACCAGAGTGTAGACCCTGGGCCGGGGTCAGTGGTCAGCCCCCCCTAGGGTGATCACAGCGGAGGAGCCGAGAGCGTTGCCAGCGTCACGGCACGCTGGGAGTAGGCCGTGTCCCTAGGGCTGTAGCAGCGCATCAGGACTGTCGGGGAGCGCTGTGTTGTAATAAAGGAGTTGTCTATACGAAGGTGTGTCTACGGAACCCATTACGCCTGTGCCAAACTTGGGCGGCCATAAAATGCTTACCCATCCATCGCTTGATCCCCGCAGGAATGGAATGAGTGTGCGTGTGTGTGTAGCGGTTAGCGCTACGCTGCGCTATGAACCTGGCGACCCGGGTTCGATTCCCGCTCACGGCCAACACCGGTGACGATTATCTGAACGGGTCCCGGGCCTCCCCTAGGTCGACTCAGCCTCAAATGAGTACCTGGTGCGGTGGATAAAAACATTGCCACTGGGGAGACAAAGGCGGTCGGGCGTGGTGCTGGCCACCCACCCCCTCGTGTACCGTTCCGGCCTTCATAAGTGCTCGCTAACAGCACTTGCCCCAACTGTCTGTTAAGGCTACACGGGGGATCTTTGTGTTTGTGTGTGCTCGCTAACAGCACTTGCCCCTACAGTCTGTTACAGGCTACACGGGGGATCTTTGTCTTTGTGTGCTGCTCGCTAACAGCACTTGCCCCTACAGCCTGTCACAGGCTACACGGGGGATCTTTGTCTTTGTGTGTGCTCGCTAACAGCACTTGCCCCTACAGTCTGTTACAGGCTACACGGGGGATCTTTGTCTTTGTGTGTGCTCGCTAACAGCACTTGCCCCTACAACTCTGTTACAGGCTACACGGGGGATCTTTGTCTGTGCTCGCTAACAGCACTTGCCCCTACAGTCTGTTACAGGCTACACGGGGGATCTTTGTCTTTGTGTGCTGCTCGCTAACAGCACCACTTGCCCCTACAGTCTGTTACAGGCTACACGGGGGATCTTTGTCTTTGTGTGCTGCTCACTAGCAGCACTTGCCCCTACAGTCTGTTACAGGCTACACGGGGGATCTTTGTCTGTTTATCTTTGTGTAAATAATCCAAGTGCACGACACGCACCTCCCGTCGACTCGGGCCACGTGGTGCGCCCCGCCCGGCAGGATGACGTTGAGCTCCACGTTGTCCACTGGGGGGCCGTCGCCACCGTCCGGTGGGTCTAAGTTGGGGGTCCCAGTCTGGGACTGGGACCGCGTCAGCGGTGGTACCGGCGCACGGGGCTTCATCTTCCGGGCTGCTGCGGAACGACAACAAAATAAAGAGCAGTGGGACGTTGCGCTGCTAGGCCGTTTTAAGGATTTATATTGTTACATCAACAAGGGGGGTGGGGTGTGCAGTCAGGGTTGATGCAGGTACATTCGTTAGGTCAAGGCGAAGCCACTCATTCTCCAACGTCGGTGGACTGGCGATTTGTTAGGAACAACGAATGATCGGCCACTTAAGAGATCACAAGGCAATGGGGATCAATGCGTCAACATTCAACCCTGACTTAAAACTGCAATTAATCAAGTGATAGGCGTGTGACCGCCCTTACACACATCACTTTCAGATCTCGCATGGCCACGTGCACCTATATTCACAAATTGAAAGGAAATTAATGTATTCATTTAGTGGTTAGCAGCAGTAATGTATGATCATGATGCTTTAAATAAATAAAACATTTCATAAAAACGAAGCAGATGGAACCATTATATTACAAACACAGTAGCTCCATGTGATGCTTATGTAAAACGCAATATCTACGTAAATGCAATTGCCAGTTCAACGTAACACGTTTGCTACTTTGTTGCATGCAATTTCACGTTCACTTAAAATTGGGCAGTGCTCTTTGAATACATCTTGCACTGACTGTGCAAGCCCTGTACCGCCATGAAATTACTACACAGAGAAGTGATATTAAATCACTCTTGACAACAGGATGTTGATGAGTGATTAGCACGTGATGAGTCATTCATTGATCCGTTCGTTTTTTTAAAAATCATCTATCAGTATGGTGGGGGGGGGGGTGTGGTCACTCCGTCAAGTAACCAGTTAACATTATCAAGACACACCTTAGTACATGACTTAAGTGAGTTTAGGGGTGTGATCAGTACGTACGATATAATTTTTGTTTGGGTGAATAATTATCCCGAATGTTTACGATCTGACCACTTACTGCATTCTTGGCGTAATGCAGTAAGAGTGTGAGTGTGTGTATGTGTGTGTATGTGAGTGTGTATGTGTGTATGTGAGTGTGTATGTGAGTGTGTGTATGTGTGTGAGTATGTATATGAGTGTGTATGTGAGTGTGTGTGTGAGTGTGTATGTGAGTGTGTATGTGAGTGTGTATGTGAGTGTGTATGTGTGTATACAGTCTGTTAAGGTAATATGGGGGATCTTTGTCGTTGTTGTGTATATGAGTGTGTATGTGTATGTATGTGAGTGTGTATGTGTATGTGAGTGTGTGTGTATGTATATGAGTGTGTATATGAGTGTGTATGTGAGTGTGTATGTGTGTATGTATGTGAGTGTGTATGAGTGTGTATGTGAGTGAGTGTGTATGTGAGTGTGTATGTGAGTGTGTATATTAGTGTGTATATGAGTGTGTATGTGTGTATGTATGTGAGTGTGTATGTGTGTATGTATATGTGTGTATGTGAGTGTGTATATGAGTGTGTATGTGAGTGTGTATATGAGTGTGTATATGAGTGTGAATGTGAGTGTGTATGTGAGTGTGTATGTGAGTGTGTGTGTATATGAGTGTGAATGTGAGTGTGTATGTGAGTGTGTATGTGTGTGTGTATATGAGTGTGAATGTGAGTGTGTATATGAGTGTGTATATGAGTGTGTATGTGTGTGTGTATGTGAGTGTGTATGTGAGTGTGTATATGAGTGTATATGAGTGTGTATATGAGTGTGTATGAGTGTATGTGAGTGTGTATATGAGTGTGTGAGTGTGTGTGTGTTTGTACAAGGATGTTGCAACCTGCTGTGTATGGTGTACACTGAAGTTCTTCTATGTGTAAGCACCTTGGCAGGAGTTTCAAAGGGGGAGGAACAACAACAACAACCTGCTTGCACACACACGGACACACACACGGACACACACACAGACATACACACACAGACACACACACACGGACACACACACACGGACACACACACACGGACACACACACACAGACACAATACAACAATGAGTACACACGTGTCAGCCAGAGTGAGCGGACACTGCTCAGATGGATCAACGTTTTCCATCATTAGACCTCCTTTGCCAGTACCAAAATATAATAATAGTGTTTTTTCCCCTTTTTTCTGGCAACAAAACTGACACCTTTTTAACAAGGATTCATGTTACTGCATTAACCACAATACCTGCAGTCAAAATGCAAACAAAACACATACTATGATCATATATGATGCATTGTCCTTGAAACTGATTGGTCCACACCAAGAAAGCCATCCCTTGGTGTGGACCAATCAGTTTCAAGGACAATGCATCATATATTATCATAGTATGTTTTTTTTTATTATCATAGTATGTGGTTAATGCAGTAACATGAATCCTTGTTAAAAGGTTTCAGTTTTGTTTTGCCGAATCGATTGTTAAAAAGCCACTCGCCATAACAATTACGTCATCCATTGTGATTCACAGCATCTCAATACTACATTGTTCAAGCGTTATGTAACATGCCCGTATTTGTATTCAGCAAAAGTTATTTAAACATGCGCTTGAGTGTCATAGATTTTACACGTATGTAGAAAATGCAAAGAAATGTGTCAGGCATATTATCACACGTCCTATTAAACCGCTCCCACCGTCTGTACACACACACGGTGGTGGTGGTACTTTATACTGTAAAACACAGCACTTATAATACACCTTTATAAATGACCGCAGTCGTAAATCGGCCACGTGTATTAACCACGTGGAGCTCATTAACACAGCCACGTTAGCCACGAAAAATCAGACACAGTCGTTCACTCGTAACTTAGAACTTGTAAAATCTATACACGTTACTTTTAAACTACGAATAAGAGTACCGTAATTACGGCAAAAATACATTAGAGGTGCTGTATATCAGAACAATAAATCAAACAATAACACAGCCACGTAAACCACAAACGCCAAAGGCCCCGTTCACCACCACAACTTGTGCTAAAATATTCTTGGTTCGTTCGGTAAAGTCACCACGTAGAAGGGAAACAATAAAACAATAAAAATATAAAACAATAAAATAATAAAAATATAAAACAATAAAATTATTATTCTTGGTTCTTTCGGTAAAGTCACATAGAAGGGAAACAATAAAATAATACAAATATAAAATAATACAATTCTCACGACGTATCGACTGCAACACAAGCAATCATCATCAGGTGTGAAAACCACAACAAAATATTCTTGCTGTGGTTTTCACACCTGATGATGATTGCTTGTGTTGCAGTCGAAACGTCGTGAGAATTTTGTGTTATATTTTTATTATTTTATAGTTTCCCTTCTACGTGGTGACTTTACCAAAAAGAACCAAGAATAAGAATCCCTGCAGTCACGAAAGCATAAAAATCAAAATGTAACTTGTGCCAAGTTATCAGAGTTACTCATCAATCCGACTTGTTCAACGTATAGCTGCTACGGCTTCAAAGATTATCACAAACAACAATCATTAAACATAAATAAGGGAGCCCAGAACACCCCACCACCAACAACCACAACAACCACGCCATCATCAACGTATAGCTGCTACGGCTTCAAAGATTATCACAAACAACAATCATTAAACATAAATAAGGGAGCCCAGAACACCCCACCACCACCAACAACCACACCACCATCAACGTATAGCTGCTACGGCTTCAAAGATCGTCACAAACAACAATCATTAAACATAAATAAGGGAGCCCAGAACACCCCACCACCAACAACAACCACACCATCATCAACGTATAGCTGCTACGGCTTCAAAGATTGTCACAAACAACAATCATTAAACATAAATAAGGGAGCCCAGAACACCCCACCACCACCACCAACAACCACAACAACCACACCATCATCACGGACGACATAAACTTGTTTACTTCACACCACGCAACAACTTTACAAAGTGTTGTTGTTTACGAATGCGACCTCGCAGAACCGCAAGAGTTTGTGACGCTGTGCAAGCAAGCAGCAGCATCACCATCTATTTATAATTAATATCGTGAACAAAACAAGTACAAACTTCTCCGTCTCTCTCCACTTCCACACTTGCAACCAACCCCACTTCCTCCACGTGCTGCTGCTGCTGCTCACACAGACAGCGACAACAGCAGCAGCGTGCGACAAAAGGTAGCCATTACCACGTGCTGGTGATCACGTGCTGGTGGTGGTGGTGCTGGTCACGTGGTTGTTTGTAGTCGTGGATTTTGTCTTAACGGGGTCTCCAGACAAAACCTTGTAACTCCACAGGCTGCTGGCTGCTGCTGCTGGCTGCTTGCCGTCTCTCACTCCTCCCTGGAAGCCGGGAGGCGGGCGGGCGGGGCGGGCGGGAGCGTGAACAGAACTCGACGGCAGTGTGGCCGGGACCTCGGTTACGGTCGGTCTCAGACGGGCCCCGTCACCGCTGCGTAGTCCCGTCGTCGTGTGCGCGAAGGGGCCCACGGAGCGGATGAGCGAGAGAAGGGGAGAGAGAGAGGAGAGAGAGATTATGGGAGCTGTGAGAGAGAGAGCGAAGTGGAGTTGATGAGAGCGGCAGGAGGAGGGGGAGGGGAGGGACGAGGAGGGGGCGGTGCCGTAGTGGGCGGGGTCACACTACGGCACCGCCACCTCCTCGTCCCTAGTGTGACCCCGCCCACTACGGCACCGCCCCCTCCTCGTCCCTAGTGTGACCCCGCCTACTACAGCACCGCCCCCTCCTCGTCCCTAGTGTGACCCCGCCCACTACGGCTGAGACTTGAAGCCAACTCGGTGTGTGGGGGTGGGTGGTTACTAAAACAAACATTCAGATTTATTAGTGCAGCAAAGCGCTTCATAAACTCAAGCCGTGTTTAATTTTACCAGGGTAAGGCTCACTGGGCTCTGTTAGATCTGCTTTAATTTATTTGTCTTTCCAGAAGAGATCTGCATATCGTCGCAAATGATGGGTCAACCAAATTGGCTTATCGTGGGTAAATTTGTAAGACGCTAATGCAGGGTGGTTTAAAAAAATGTGGACCCAATTTCAAAGCGGTATATTTCACGATGGCAACAACACGTTACAATTACACAACAAGTTACAAACGTAACAGTAGGGGTCTTCCCCCTTTTTTCTGACAACAAAACTGAAACCTTTTTAACAAGGATTCATGTCTACTGCATTAACCACAATACCTGCGGTCAAAATGCAAACAAAAAACATACTATGATCATATATGATGCATTGTCATTGGTGTGGACCAATCAGTTTCAAGGACAATGCCACATATATTATCATAGTATGTTTTTGTTTGCATTTTGACTGTAGGTATTGTGGTTATGCAGTAGACATGAATCCTTGTTAAAAAGGTTTCAGTTTTGTTGCCAGAAAAAAGGGGGAAAACCCCTATTGTTACATTTTGGTACTGGCAAAGGAGGTCTAATGAAGTTACAAACGCTTTAATGAGTTATCAAGATTTACTAACCATTTTATAAATTCTCTATGTGCCCTCCACCAACATCGAGACGATAGTTGAATTCGTCCCAAACGCCTCTCAAAGCGAAGTCTTCTCTTCCACTGAAGTCACCGCTTGCCGTGATTCTGTTTTTGAGGTCATCCAGATGAGTCGCTGATGGTAGCACCAAAATCACTCTACGGGTCTTTGACGTATCACCACAAGGACAAGTCGCAGGGTGTGGCCGGTGAATGACTGAGGCTAGGGGATGTTTGTGCGCTGGCAGAAGCATCTAGCGGTTATCATTTTAAACTCTATGCCCCGCCGTTTCAAGTGGTATTGCCCGATGACGTTGGATGTAATTACCAGCGTAACGTCACAGTACTAATCAAACTGTAAATGTTGTGGATTCACTCTTCAACCACCACCGGTGTGGGGCTAAAGTAGTGAACTAATTGTCTTTTTTCAACGTGACGCTTTTTTTTGCTGATTGGCCGTGTCGGGTGGTGGAGGGTTACGACACAGTTATAAATAACACCATCTAACCCAGAAAACCTTTATTGTGGATTATTATGAAGAGTTCGTGGTTTGCAGAGATGTAGCGATTTCAAATCGGGTCAATGTATTTGAAACACCCTGCTCTAAAATCCTGACCCGAACCTTAATAACAATACGATTATATTAAAACATTATAGCAATGCATTGATAAAAATTACATATTTACAGTGGTGGTAAATATTCAACATGCAAAAATAATGTGCGGTGCTTCTAAAAGTATTACATTTGCATCTTCCGGCATAATTATGAAGACAACCTAGACTGGATCAGCCCATCATCTGTCGGGGGTAGATACAATAGGTAACACACTGTGGAGGAGAAGTCAACAGTGGTTGCCTTTATGTGTTTACTTGCCCCCGCCATAGTAACGTCGAATTTCCACCACGTGGCTCAGAGCTCTTAAACAGGAGATGAGCACCGCCTAAATGCTCACTTTGTAAAAAAAATATTTTTGAGATCAGAACGCATCAGTACAAATACAATATTACAGTAGAGTTCACATTGCAGCAGTACACAGACAAGTCACAATCATTCATTGTTATTATTTTATCCAGGCGAGATTGCAGGATTCAATCCATGCAACCTATCTTGGCCACGGATCAGTAACAAAGGGATGGGGAACCTTACGACTTCGGCTGATTGTTGATCCTTCAACAACAGCCTTGTGCCATTGTAATGTTTTTTATTTAACGTAAAGGCATTTATGTTTTTTAACTTTATATTTTGAAAAGTAATGTCCGTTTGTGTTGACCCTGCAACCACAGCCTTCCGATTAATTATTAGACGGTTGGCTATTTTATCATTCGTTATTTTACAATAATTAACTTTACTTCTGAACAATCACTTCGCTGTCTCCTGTAAATCGTTCATTGAATGTTTTTGATCTTTTTATTCTGAATCTGCTCGTGTAAAATCGATGTTTTCATTTTATTAAAAAATTTGAGCGATGCATCAATGCGTTTGTTTTTGTCAATTTCCCCGTGTCTAATCGGCACCAGTGATTCTGTCAAATTCGCTTCAGAACGATGGACCCACAAATCAACTTTGGTTACAGCCTGCTTTGTCGAGTCTTAGAAGATGTGCAGTTTGTGGATTAACGCTCCACGATTAATTGGTGATGTACAGTGGGATGATGTATGAAGAAATATTTCATACTGTGGGAATTGCAGGTTAAACTTCACAGACTGTACCCAGTCTTTGGGGGGTAGGGGAGGGAAAATGTCCTTCCTTGTTATAGTAATAGGTTTTACCCTTTTAATTGGCACAAAAACTGACACCTTTATTCAAGGCATCATGTTTGCAATAACCACAACACAAGCAGTCAAAATGCAAACAAAAGCGACAACTCTGATAATAATATGCACTGTCCTTGAATTTGATTGGGTAAAACCTATTACTATATCTTGTTACTGGCAAAGGAGGTCTCATAATGTAAATCTTTCCATGTTGTTAAACTCCAACCCTCGCTGTGACCCTGTTGAAGCAACGCTGGATGGCGCCCTATTCCCATTGTAGATCCTGAACTCGCGCTGTGCAGAGTGGTCCTGATGTCTTGTGACTCCCAAAATTAATTGACCCCTAACATATTTGTCATTTGCATGTTAAATGTTGGGTTTTAAATAAAGCCTCCCATTACAATATTAAGCTTTAGAGAATTCAATTAAGAACGCGAGACATTTGGACCACCCTGTATCTGTAGCCTGGAATTCCACGTTGCTGATGGTGGCCAGTTTACATTGGTTGGCTTCTCACAAAGTGATGCTCAATATACACAATAAATATGAAAATAATGGAAGATAAAAACATCTCGCATTCTGAAGGATTCAGCTCAAAGTTCAGCTTTAAATGTGACCTGTTTTGTTGCCAGAAAAAAATGGGAAAACCTATTCTCATATAAATCAGCTAATGAACTGTCATTCCACTGAATTTGTATCTGAGATATAGACAGGGTTTTCATAATAAATTGATGGTGGATAAAACCAGCAAGTGGCAAATTCCGCAACAGGTTACTTTATAAATTTCTATAAATCTCGGAATGAAATGTGCGTGTGTGTTGCGGTTTTTCTGTTTAATTTTTGTAAAAAAAAAGTTACTTATTAACTTTGTACCCAGTGGTGTTGACAAGAATCAATGATCAAAGTTAATGACACACCCACAAATGAAAAGACGGCTGATAAGTTAAAGAGCCAAGCTCCATACTCTTTGGTTCTATTGGGTAAAGTCACGTAGGTAAAAAAATAAAATAACAAGCCAAGCTCCATTGGAAGTCGACAGTGACCAGTCATTTTATTGTCGAGATACGTTACACAAGTGCGCTACTTGGCGGGCTGCAGGCCAACAGTGGCCGTTGAAGATGAGATCAGATTGCTTCATTGATGTTTTGTTTCATCATTAGACCTCCTTTGCCAGTACCAAAATATAATAACAGGGGTTTTCCTCCTTTTTTTCTGGCAACAAAACTGAAACGTTTTTAACAAGGATTCATGTTACTGCATTAACCACACACAATACCTGCAGTCAAAATGCAAACAAAAAAACATACTCTGATAATATATATGTGGCATTGAAGCCTCGACCCAATTGGTGCTCGACCAGATGACGCCAAAAGGCTCAAAAGAAAGCCGTCCCTTGGTGTGGACCAATCAGTTTCAAGGACAATGCATCATCATATATTATCAAAGTATGTTTTATTTTTGCATTGAGACTGCAGGTATTGTGGTTAATGCAGTAACATGAATCCTTGCAAAAAGGTTTCAGTTTTGTTGCCAGAAAAAAGGGGGAAAACCCCAATTATTATTATAGTTGTTTTGTTATTACTGGATTGGAGTCTCTCTCGGAGCCATGCCAGCATCACCACAGTTTAAACACTCGCACACAGATCATACATTCGAGATTTTGCCTCTACGGTGCAGTGTTCTTTAGATGGAAGCTTTCAATTTACGTGTGTACAGAATGTGAAAATTCCAGTAGCTAAATATATATTTGTGTGTGTGTGTAAAGAAGGATGACCATTGTGTGGGTGGAAGGCACCTAGCCCTGAAAGACACTGGTAACTGTCAGTCGATAAGGTATGTTACAATATACAGGAGTACTATCTGTATACTTGATGTATACTGCACGTACAAAACCCCTTTTGGCAATGTGCTGTTTGGATGAGGGCCCTCTCCACGCTGTCTGGGTCATGGACACGATTTTGCAGGATGGTAAAGGCAGGGAGTCATAGACGTGGCAGTTTTAGAAGTGCAGCACAATTTATTTTACTTCGCTGTCATCTGCTGCCCACAAAACTCGTCTTTAATAAGTGTCGTTTGTTTTTTATTAACATAAAATAGTCACGTTCCACAAGGTGCTCCAGATGTCTTGTGACCCCCCCCCCCACACACTTAATTATCTTCATACGGTATATATTTTATGTAAGGTTTATTTAGAAACAGAAATTAATACGCAAATGAAACACATTTTCCGGGGTCAGTTAATTGGGGGTTATAAGACATCTGGACCGTCCTGTATAGTACACAACAGAGAGTCTGCTGTATTGTCACGTGGCTAAACTCTTAGTACTGGTCCTGATTTAAGATGGTATATACAGCATGGGGCAGTAAAGACACATTTGAGAAAAGCATACTGTATACAGTAGTGTATTGTTAAAGTTAATTAAAATAACATACAGTATATCTCCATATATATAAAAGGCAAAGTTGTGATTGTGTCAGTTTAACACGTAGCAAGCTTTCGCGACCAATATTATTCATAATAAAGGTTTTTTTTAGTTAGATCGCGTTATTTATGAATGTGTCGTAACCCTCCACCACCCGACACGGCCAATCAGCAAATAAATTAGTGAACTAATTGTCTTTTGTCAACGTGACACTTATTTTTTGCTGATTGGCCGTGTCGGGTGGTGGAGGGTTACGACACAGTTATAAATAACGCGATCTAACCCAGAAAACCTTTATTGTGGATTATTATGAAGAGTTCGTGGTTTGCAGAGATGTAGCGATTTCAAATCTGGTCGACCTATTTGAAACACACTGCTCTAAAATCCTGACCCGAACCTTAATAACAATACGATTGATTAAAACATTATAGCAATGCATTGATTAAAATTACATATTTACAGTGGCGGTAAATATTCAACATGCAAAAATAATGTGCGGTGCTTCGAAAAGTATTGTATTTGCATCTTCTGGCATAATTATGAAGACAACCTAGACTGGATCAGCCCATCATCTGTCGGGGGTAGATACAATGAGTAACACACTGTGGAGAAGTCAACAGTGGGGTTACTTGCCACCGCCATAGTAACGTCGAATTTCCACCACGTGGCTCAGAGCTCTTAAACTGGAGATGAGCACCGTCTAAATGCTCACTTTGGAAATTTTTTATTTTCGAGATCAGAACGCATCAGTACAAATACAATATTACAGTAGAGCTCACATTACAGCAGTACACAGACAAGTTACAATCATTCATTATTATTATTTTATCCAGGCGAGATTACAGGATTTAATCCATGCAACCTATCTTGGCCACGGATCAGTAACTAAGGGATGGGGAACCTTACGATTTCGGCTGATTGTTGATCCTTCTACAACAGCCTTGTGCCATTGTGATGTTTTTTTTTAATGTAAAGGCATTTATAATGTTTTTTAACTATATATTTTTAAAAGTAATGTCCGTTTGTATTGACCCTGCAACCACATCCTTCCGATTAATTATTAGACGGTTGGCTATTTTATCATTCGTTATTTACGATAATTAACTTTACTTCTGAACAATCACTTTGCTGTCTCCTGTAAATCGTTCATTGAATGTTTTTGATCTTTTAATTCTGAATCTGTTCGTGTAAAATCGATGTTTTCATTTCATTAAAAAATTTGAGCGATGCATCAATGCGTTTGTTCTTGTCAATGTCCCCGTGTCTAATCGGCACCAGTGATTCTGTCAAATTCGCTTCAGTACGATGGACCCACAAATCAATTTTGGTTACAGCCTGCTTTGTCGAGTCTTAGAAGATGTGCAGTTTGTGGATTAACGCTCCACGATTAATTGACGATGTACAGTGGAATGATGTATGAAGAAATATTTCATACTGTAGGAATTGCAGGTTTAACTTCACAGACTGTACCCAGTCTTTGGGGGGTAGGGGAGGGCAAATGTCTTTCCTTGTTATAGTAATAGGTTTTACCCTTTTAACTGGCACAAAAACTGACACCTTTATTCAAGGCATCATGTTTGCAATAACCACAACATAAGCAGTCAAAATGCAAACAAAAGTGACAACTCTCATAAAAATATGCACTGTCCTTGAATTTGATTGGGTAAAACCTATTACTATATCTTGTTACTGACAAAGGAGGTCTCATAATGTAAATCTTTCCTTCTTGTTAAACTCCAACCCTCGCTGCGACCCTATTAAAGCAACGCTGGGTGGCACCCTATTCCCATTGTAGATCCTGAACTCGTGCTGTGCAGAGTGGTCCTGATGTCTTGTGACTCCCAAAATTAATTGACCCCGAACATATTTGCATATTAAATGTTGCGTTTTAAATAAAGCCTCCTATTACAATATTAAGCTTTAGAGGAGACATGAGACATTTGGACCACCCTGTATCTGTAGCCTGGAATTCCACGTTGCTGATGGTGGCCAGTTTACATTTTTTGGCTTCTCACAAAGTGATGCTCAATATACACAATAAGTATGAAAATAATGGAAGATAAAAACATCTCACATTCTGAAGGATTTCAGCTCAAAGTTCAGCTTTAAATGTGACCTGTTTTGTTGCCAGAAAAAAAATGGGAAAACCTATTTTCATATCAATCAGCCAATGAACTGTCATTACACTGAATTTGTATCTGAGATATAGACAGGGTTCTCATAATAAATTGATGGTGGATAAAACCAGCAAGTGGCAAATTCTGCAACAGGTTACTTTATACATTTCTATAGATCTCGGAATGAAATGTGCGTGTGTGTTGCGGTTTTTTCTGTTTAATTTTTGTTTAAAAAAATTGTTACTTATTAACTTTGTACCCAGTGGTGTTGACAAGAATCAATTATCAAAGTTAATGACACACCCACAAATGAAAAGACGGCTGATAAGTTAAAGAGCCAAGCTCCATTGGAAGTGGACAGTGACCAGTCATTTTATTGTTGAGATACGTTACACAAGTGCGTTACTTGGCGGGCTGCAGGCCAACAGTAGCCGTTCAAGATGAGATCAGATTGCTTCATTGATGTTTTGTTCATCATTAGACCTCCTTTGCCAGTACCAAAATATAATAATAGGGTTTTTCCTCTTTTTTTCTGGCAACAAAACTGGAGCCTTTTTAGCAAGGATTCATGTCTGCATTAACCACAATACCTGCAGTCAAAATGCAAACGAAAAAACATACTATGATAATAAATATGTGGCATTGAAGCCTCGACCCAATTGGTGCTCGACCAGATGACGCCAAAAGGCTCAAAAGAAAGCCGTCCCTTGGTGTGGACCAATCAGTTTCAAGGACAATGCATCATCATATATTATCATAGTATGTTTTATTTTTGCATTTTGACTGCAGGTATTGTGGTTAATGCAGTAGACATAAATCCTTGTTCTATGGGAGCCTTTAACATTGAAGTCTATGGGAGCCTTTAGCATTGAAGTCTATGGGAGCCTTTAACATTGAAGTCTATGGGAGCCTTTAATATTGAGGTCTATGGGAGCCTTTAACGTTGAAGTCTATGGGAGCCTTTAACAGTGAAGTCTATGGGAGCCTTTAACATTGAAGTCTATGGGTGCCTTTAACATTGAAGTCTGTGGGAGCCTTTAACATTGAAGTCTGTGGGAGCCTTTAACATTGAAGTCTATGGGAGCCTTTAACATTGAAGTCTATGGAAGCCTGTAACATTGACGTCTATGGGAACTTTTAACATTGAAGTCTATGGGAGCCTTTAATATTGAAGTCTATTTGAGCCTGTAACATTGAAGTCTGTGGGAGCCTTTAACATTGAAGTCTATGGGAGCCTTTAACATTGAAGTCTATGGGAGCCTTTAACATTGAAGTCTATGGGAGTGTTCTATGTTGAACTTCTTTCGCTCCGTACGTGGCCAGCCATGCAAACCCACTGGCGGCATTCACAAAACAGACCCAGCACCCGTACCTCTGATTAGCACGGTTGGCCACGTAGGGTGCGAAAGAAGTTCAGGGCACGTACAGCCCTCGCGACAGGGAGCTTCGAGGCGCGTCGTCAGGGCCGTCGTTTGCGACATGGCCGGATAGCTTCTGAAAAACAGCTGCACGGCTCGGTGGGCATCAGGCGGTGAAATAAACAAAAAGAGTCTCCAGCGAGCGGAGAGCGAGAGGAGAGGCGGAGAGGGACGGACGCTCAGGCGCGGCGTTCGGTCTCACCACAGGATGGTGGCGGGCGGCCACACCAACACCGAGCACTCCATGTACACCGCCTCTCCCTCTCTCGCTCTGTACATCCTGTCTGGCTCCGACAGCATCTGCGGGGCGCTGGCTGTGTGAGGCTGTCGTCGGGGGGCTGCCGCGTCCCCCCCTACGAGTCGTGGAGGGGGGGGGGGTCATAGAAGGCGATTCGCACAAAGTGGGTTTTTTAAAAATATAAAAAAATCGATTTTCAGAACCCTCTCTCTCTCCCTCTCGCCTGCAAGGTTCTGCGGCTCGGAGTGGTTGTTTCTCGCGTTGGCCTCTCGTCACCGTGGCGGTCGCGTGGATTTCTCCCTCCGGGTCCTTCCGGGCGTCTCTCCCCCCGCGCCGCACTCAGAATCGACGTCGCGCGTTTCAAAGCGTTTGGGCCGCAAAACAAAAAAATGTCCGCGCCCGCTGACGACGGCGACGGCCCGGTCGCCGGTGAAAAAGCGCCACGTAGCTCGGTGGGGCCCTTACCTGCCGGTCAAACACAAAAACAAAGTTTTTCGCAGTTTTAGTTTTCCTAACGAGGGGACGCCGGCCCGGCCCCCGGGGGTCGACGTGGGGGGGGTCACGCTGGGGTCGCGGGTCGTGAGCGACAACTCCGTTGTTGTCCGCCCGGCGGTGGGAGTGAGCTCACCGCGGTGCTTCCCGTCTAGGCGGGTGGCACGTGGTGGGGTGAAGTGTGGGACACTTCAAGAGGTTTGGCTGGCGTGGCGGAGGAGTGGGGTCCAACGTGCCCTGCCTAGAGGGGAGCTCCCTACAGCGCTCTGTGCAGTGAAGGACCTCCTCCTTATCCTCCTCCCCCTCCTCCTCCTCGTCCTCCTCATCCTCCTCCTCATCCTCCCCCTCATCCTCCTCCCCCTCCTCCTCCTCCTCCCCCTCCTCCCCCTCCTCCTCATCCTCCTCCCCCTCCTCCCCCTCCTCCTCATCCTCCTCCTCCTCATCCTCCTCCCCCTCCTCCTCCTCATCCTCCTCCCCCTCCTCCTCCTCCCCTTCCTCCTCCCCCTCCTCATCCTCCTCCCTCCTCCTCCTATTCCTCCTTCCGCCAACAGGGGCACGAGCAAGTACTTGCAGTGCTGCACCTTAACAAACTGCGTACTCAACTGGGCCCTGTACATGTGTGTGTGATGTCGCAACCGTGCACCTTTCCGTCGTGTGTCCGGAGGTTGCTGCTTTGCTGCATACACCTGATGTGAGCTTCTTTGGTACCGTACGTGGCCAGAGATGATAACCGCAGCTGTGGGCGAAAATACAGCAGAGTGTTAGTAGGGTCTCTGTGTGAGTAGTGTGTGGGTCTCTGTGTGAGTAGTGTGTGGGTCTCTGTGTGAGTAGTGTGTGTGTCTCTCTGTGAGTAGTGTGTGGGTCTCTGTGTGAGTAGTGTGTGGGTCTCTGTGTGAGTAGTGTGTGTGTCTCTCTGTGAGTAGTGTGTGGGTCTCTGTGTGAGTAGTCTGTGGGTCTCTGTGTGAGTAGTGTGTGGGTCTCTGTGTGAGTAGTCTGTGGGTCTCTGTGTGTGAGTAGTGTGTGGGTCTCTGAGTGAGTAGTGTGTGGGTCTCTGTGTGAGAAGTCTGTGGGTCTCTGTGTGTGAGTAGTGTGTGTAGTGTGTGTGTCACACAGATACCTACAAGTGTTTCGAGTACTCGGCCCCGCTTGAACGTCGAAGTGCTTCGTTGAAGCCATCATTTGCAAGAGCCGGAGCGCTTCTGAAAAAAAAAAGCGCCACGAAGCTCAGTGGGCATTGCCTGGTGAAGTCAAAAGAGTCGAGTTTAGTCGATGGCCTTTAGTGGGAGTAGCGTTGAGAGGGGGCATCGTCTCAAGTGTGGTAGCGGCGCTGTTTGCTACTCACGGTCAAGGGGCAGGGCGAAGGGGTTGTGACGACGGTCGCCCAGCACAACGACCAGCAAGGCCACTAAACGGGTGGTGGTGGAGAAAGTCTCCATTGGGGGGAGGTGGCAGATGGTCGGCCTGGCGGCTTCCTTCACTTGGCTAGGAGGGGTGAAGGGGAGGGAGTAGGAGGAGCAGTGGGAATGATATTTATTTAGACTGCAAGAGGAGGAATCCAAAGCGCTACGAAGCTCTTTTTGTCACAGATGTCCAGCTGTGGCACTGGGTCAGAACATGACAACAAACACAAAACAAAAACACGGCGTGAGTGCAGAGTTACAGGAAGAGTAAAACAAATCACTTTAAAAATATATATACTAATAAAACTAACCAATGTTTAATGTTGCCACGGGAAGCACACCACCATGCTACATAGCTCTTTTTTAAGAAGAGACCTTGGCCCATAAATGGTGGGCTGATATCAAGTGGACATTCAGGGCAAAATACTCTAAACGCGTGGCGTTTCGGAATGCGGAGGGGGAAAAACCGGAGGACTCTGGGAGAAAAATCCACGCGGCCGCGGGGAGCGAGAAACGTCAACCCCAAAGAAATAGCAGGGAGTGTCAGGGTCGGTATCAAACCCCACGACCTCCTGTACACCAGGTGACAACCATGCCGGGTTAAAGACCTCCTCCTTCACAAGGGACAATTGGATGCATGCCTAAGGCTCCCTCACTGATGGACACGTTCCTCCTGTGTTGAGCAAAATGTTTAGGTTCTCATCGTTTCGCAGAGGCTGCATTTTTTGCCACCGCAGAAAACGAACGTTGGGGGAAACGCCTCCTCGCATCGGACTCTTTCTTTTTTTTTTGCTAAAGTCACGTAGGTAAAAAAAATATCTATAAAATAAATAAATGAAAAAAACAACTCAATTAAAATCACGTTTCGGAGGCAGCAGCACAAGCTTCCGTCTTGAGGTGGAAACCGTCACGGCAAAATTGCTGCATCAGGTGAAGAGAACTCTAAGACACCCGAGATTGTATACAGGTTAAGGGGGGGGGGGGGGGGAGAGACAAGAAGGGCCGTGGGGGGGGGCTAAGTTAAGCCACCTTCTGTTATGCTGCAGGGGGTTGGGGACGGAGAGATGGCCGTGTGCAGGTTGAAGAGCGTTACACACGTGAACCAGAGGCAGAAGGCAGTAGTTAAGCTGACAAACTGGTTGCCTTGCGGAGCATACTGCTGTAAACTATAAGGCTGCTAAAGTTTAACTTGGGTTTAACTTTATTTTTTTTACCAGCGCGACTTTACCGAAAAAAAGCTAAAGACTATGAATCCTTGCACATCACGAAAGCTTCAAATCTAGCGGCTCACATCGTGTTAGTTTGGCACCGATGTTCGTGCTGATGTTTTAAACTAGATCAATAAAACAACATTGATTACAGCCCCAGCTCAGGTTATTTTCCCATCAATGAAACAGCCCCTGGAGTGAGAGCACCTTCCAGGATATAAACCAACACTGCCGCACGTCTGTCCAAGAGCTGTGTAAAAAAACAATTGAGTTGAAAAAAATGTCAAGCCGACAGGGAAAGGGGCTCCTGGCAAGTGTGACCACCAGCCAGGTCGATGTATTGGTAATGAGAATGTGCAATTGTTTTTGTCCTTGGAAACACGAACTATGAATAAAACGAGATATTCTTAGCTCTTTCGGTAAAGTCACGTTGAAGGGAAACAATAAAATAAAAATATATATATAAAACAATAAAATTTCTCACGACGTTTCGACCATAACACAAACGGTTGTCATCAGGTCGAAACGTCGTGAGAATTTTAATTATTTTATATATATTTTATTATTTTATTGTTTCCCTTCAACGTGACTTTACCGAAAGAGCTAAGAAGCCCAACGCATGCTCGCCGATCAGATTCTGAGTGTGGAGCGAGCAAATCCAGATTCGTTGGTTATCGTACTTGGCGACTTTAACAAAGGTAATCTCAGCCACGAACTCCCCAAATACATACAATTCATTAAATGCCCAACCAGAGAAGGGAACACTCTGGATCACTGCTACACTACAGTCAGTAGAGCCTACCATGCCGTCCCCCGAGCAGCACTAGGACACTCTGACCATGCCATGGTCCACCTGATTCCTGCATACAGGCAGAAACTAAAACTCTGTAAACCTGCTGTGAGGACATCTAAACAGTGGACCAGTGAGGCTGTGGAAGATTTGCGGGCGTGCTTAGACTGTACTGACTGGGATATGTTCACGACTGCTACCAATAGTCTGGATGAACTCACAGAGGCTGTGACGTCCTACATCAGCTTCTGTGAGGACTGCTGTATCCCAACACGTACCAGGGTGAACTTTAACAACAATAAGCCCTGGTTCTCAGCAAAGCTCAGAAGGTTGAGGTTGGAGAAGGAGGAAGCGTTTAGGAGTGGAGATAGAGACAGATTCAAGGAGTCGAAGAACAGGTTTAGCAAAGCGGTGAGAGAGGCTAAACGACTGTACTCAGAGAGACTAAAACACCAGTTCTCTACAAACGACGCTGCTTCTGTCTGGAGAGGGCTCAGGCAGATCACCAACTACAAACCCAGAGCCCCCCACACCACTAACGACTCCCGCCTAGCCAACGACCTGAACGAGTTCTACTGTAGATTTGAAAGACAATTGGACTGTCCTGAACCACCCCTTCCAACCCAAGAGGCCCCATCCCCCACCAATACTACAGAGACGACTATCTCCTTTCAGGAGGAAGAAGTTAATAGACTTTTCAAGAGGCAGAATCCACGCAAAGCAGCCGGGCCGGACTCTGTCTCTCCAGCCACCCTTAGGCACTGCGCTGACCAGCTGTCTCCGGTGTTCACCAACATCTTTAACACCTCCCTGGAGACATGCCATGTACCAGCCTGTCTCAAGTCCTCCACCATCATCCCTGTGCCCAAAAAGCTAAGGCCAACAGGACTAAATGATTACAGACCGGTCGCCCTTACATCTGTGGTAATGAAGTCTTTTGAGCGCCTGGTCCTGGCACACCTCAAAGCCATCACAGATCCTCTCCTGGACCCCCTTCAGTTTGCCTACAGAGCCAACAGGTCTGTGGACGATGCAGTTAACATGGCCCTCCACTTCACCCTACAGCATCTGGACGCCCCAGCATCCTACGCCAGGATCCTGTTTGTGGACTTCAGCTCTGCCTTCAACACCATCATCCCTGCCCTGCTTCAGGACAAGCTCTTCCAGCTGAACGTGCCATACACCACCTGTAAATGGATCACAGACTTCCTGTCTGACAGGAAGCAGTGCGTTAAGCTGGGAACACAAGTCTCTGGCTCCAGGTCCATCAGCACCGGAACTCCTCAGGGCTGCGTCCTTTCCCCTCTGCTCTTCTCCCTGTATACCAACAGCTGCACCTCCAATCATCTGTCCGTCAAACTATTGAAGTTTGCGGATGACACCACCCTCATTGGGCTGATCTCTGGTGGGGATGAGTCTGACTATAGGTGGGAAGCTGACAATCTGGTGACCTGGTGTAGCCAGAACAACTTAGAGCTAAATGCTCTAAAGACAGTTGAGATGGTTGTGGACTTCAGGAAGAATACAGCACCACTCACCCCCATCACCCTGTTAGACTCCCCAGTAAAAATTGTAGAGTCCTTCCGCTTCCTGGGCACTATTCTCTCCCGGGACCTCAAGTGGGAATTGAACATCAGCTCCCTCACCAAGAAAGCTCAACAGAGGATGTACTTTCTACGGCAGCTGAAGAAATTCAACCTGCCAAAGACAATGATGGTGCAATTCTATACAGCGATCATTGAATCCATCCTCACCTCCTCCATAACCGTCTGGTACGCTGCTGCCACTGCCAAGGACAAGAGCAGACTGCAGCGTATCATCCACACTGCTGAGAAGGTAATTGCCTGCAATCTACCGACCCTCGAGGACCTGCACACGACAAGGTCTATGAGGCGAGCGAGGAAGATTATGGCCGATTTCTCCCACCCTGGACACTCTCTGTTTCAGCTACTCCCCTCCGGCAGAAGGCTTCGGTCCATCAGGACCAAAACCTCACGCCATAAAAACAGTTTCTTCCCATCTGCTGCTGGCCTGTTAAACAAGGCCAAGGGCTAACACTGTTTTTAACATTTGATCTACATAACGACACGTTGCTGATATTAACTATGTTTCCCTATTTGTATTTTTAAATTATATCTTAAAGCTATTTTATATTCGATATTTATTTAATTTTATATAATTCAGCCCCTTAGTGTTAGACTTTTAACCCTTATTATAGTAAGACTTGTTTAAAACTTATTTAAGATTTTAGATTCCTATATGTTGAATGTATGCACCATCCTGCCAAAGTAAATTCCGTGTCGGTGTGAACTTACATGGCGAATAAAACCCTTTCTGATTCTGATTCTGATTTCTGAATATGAATTACTGCAGTCACGAAAGCTTCAAATCAAAATTTAAAACGAGATACTCACAGAGTTTACGCTTCTGAATGTGCCCTTGTTCAAGCGGTTCACTCGGCCTAAGAGGCAGACGCACGGTAAATTATTGGGCGGCACTTTGTAAGCTGCTAAGGTAGACAAAGTGAGCTTGAACACGACGCGCTCGAGTGAAGTCTTTGAGCGACGCATCACCACGTTGACACGCGTGCATCGCAAACAATTAAAGTTTAAAACACGCAGCAAAGATTCGTTACAAAAAGCCGAGCGGCAGCCTTCACGCATCCTTTGGAAGCTTGCTAACCCACAACATAACCTAGAGACCATCTTCCAGGTCTCCATGGAGACCATCGCATGACAGCGGCATCTGTAGCCGGCCAAAGTGCCGCCTCGGCCGGCTGGGCAATCTAGCCGAGACCGGTGACACTCCCGGAATAGGCCTCAACGCGGCACTCACCAGCGCAACGCTGCGTAGGTGCTGGGGAGGGGGTCTTGAGCTATATCCTCCTTCGTGGTGAGGTTACAAACAAAACAATGTCCTCGTGTGGTCGTGGTGGAGGAGGAGATTCGACGTTCCGTGCCTCGAATCACGGGCAGGCGACTCGGCGGGGCTGTTATCACGTGAGGCCTTAGCAGGGCGCTTTTATAAATCGTAGTGTGGATAGGCGAACACGCAGTGCGAGCGAGGCTCAGATTCTGTAGAATTGATAAACACTGCCCATAGACTCAGCACTGCCCATAGACTCAACACTGCCCATAGACTCAGCACTGCCCATAGACTCAGCACTGCCCATAGACTCAACACTGCCCATAGACTCAACACTGCCCATATACTCAACACTGCACCATAGACTCAACACTGCCCATAGACTCAACACTGCCCATAGACTCAGCACTGCCCATAGACTCAACACTCCCCATAGACTCAACACTGCACCATAGACTCAACACTGCACCATAGACTCAGCACTGCCCGTAGAGTCAACACTGCCCGTAGACTCAACACTGCCCGTAGACTCAACACTGCCCATATACTCAACACTGCCCATAGACTCAACACTGCCCCATAGACTCACCACTGTGATCTCTACATTGGGTCAAACTTAACATATCTTAATGTTCGACGGCTTGTGCACCAGATCTTATTTATTCACGATGTACTTACAAAAAATTCCGCAGACTACCTACTGGATCTCCTCTCTGTTTCAAAGAACAAATTTGACCTCAGGTCTTCGCTCATTTACCAGCTTCACATTCCCTATTGCCGTACAAAAACAGGAGGAAGGGCCTTTGCTATTGATGCCCCCAGGGTCTGGAATGCTATTGCCAATAAACTGCAACTTGAATCACTACCTATGAGATCTTCACTCAAAACTGCTCTAGAGGAGTTGTACACCCCTAGCTGCCACTGCTATTCAGTGGCCTAAAATATGGCTCTAGATTTTGGTGTTATAATTTATTTATGTAGTTTATTGTTAAAAATTCGGTCACAGTCCCTATGATCACTGTTACATTGCATTTATGGCTTTTATTTTGGTGATTTCGAAAAGTTTTTATTTTATTTTTGGCCATGTTTTTGTTTATTGTAGTACGGAGTTAGACTGATGGCCTTAATCTTAGTTGTCTTGTGGTTGTTGTTGTTGTTTGACTTGCATCCCACTGGGATTTTTTGCACACAGCGTTGGTGTACGGTGCTATTTCAGGAATATTTTTGATGTTTTTTTTTTCCTGTATTTTCTGTTTGCACAGTCACACATAATCACTTTAAGATGTTTTCATGTTCATGTTTTTTTGTTTGTTGAGGTTGCACCCGATTCAAGAGCCGAATGGCTCACAGGGCTATACCAAATAAATTAAACTATGAACTACGACCTCCTGTAGACCAGGCGAGGTTTTAAAAATTTCCCGCGCTTTTTGTGACTCCGGGTCACGTGGCCCCGGCTGCCTCCACCCCCCCTCGCGCCCTCGGCAGCGCCTCTCAGTCCCTGAAGGCCACCGCGAGGTTGTTTTGTTAACAAAGTAAATAATCTCCTCATCGTGTACATGTACACACGTGTGTGTGTATAGAGAGAGAGTGAGTCACGAGTGATAGATAATTAATAATTAAGCTGAAGTTAGCCGTCCAAGTGGGAACGTGAAGAGTTTGCGGCGTTGGTTTTGGTGACGGTTTGTTTTTGGCGGGAAAAGTGGAAACGGCTCCGCTGGGGGCTCGCGTGAGGTAAACTTTTAATTAAACACAACTCTTAAATTACTCGCCTAATGTTTATTTTATCATCGTAATATACACGGCGTTTAATATTTGCGCAGGTTGACCAGCGTGGTGAAGTATGGTCAGGTCACATTGACCAGGGTGGTGAAGTATGGTCAGTACACATTGACCAGGGTGGTGAAGTGTGGTCAGTACACATTGACCAGGGTGGTGAAGTATGGTCAGTACACATTGACCAGCGTGGTGAAGTATGGTCAGTACACATTGACCAGGGTGGTGAAGTATGGTCAGTACACATTGACCAGAGTGGTGAAGTATGGTCAGGTCACATTGACCAGGGTGGTGAAGTATGGTCAGTACACATTGACCAGGGTGGTGAAGTATGGTCAGTACACATTGACCAGGGTGGTGAAGTATGGTCAGGTCACATTGACCAGCGTGGTGAAGTATGGTCAGTCCACATTGACCAGCGTGGTGAAGTATGGTCAGTACACATTGACCAGGGTGGTGAAGTATGGTCAGGTCACATTGACCAGCGTGGTGAAGTATGGTCAGTACACATTGACCAGCGTGGTGAAGTATGGTCAGTACACATTGACCAGGGTGGTGAAGTATGGTCAGTACACATTGACCAGGGTGGTGAAGTATGGTCAGGTCACATTGACCAGCGTGGTGAAGTATGGTCAGTCCACATTGACCAGCGTGGTGAAGTATGGTCAGTACACATTGACCAGGGTGGTGAAGTATGGTCAGGTCACATTGACCAGCGTGGTGAAGTATGGTCAGTACACATTGACCAGGGTGGTGAAGTATGGTCAGTACACATTGACCAGCGTGGTGAAGTATGGTCAGTACACATTGACCAGGGTGGTGAAGTATGGTCAGTACACATTGACCAGAGTGGTGAAGTATGGTCAGGTCACATTGACCAGGGTGGTGAAGTATGGTCAGTACACATTGACCAGCGTGGTGAAGTATGGTCAGTACACATTGACCAGGGTGGTGAAGTATGGTCAGTACACATTGACCAGGGTGGTGAAGTATGGTCAGTACACATTGACCAGAGTGGTGAAGTATGGTCAGGTCACATTGACCAGGGTGGTGAAGTATGGTCAGTACACATTGACCAGCGTGGTGAAGTATGGTCAGTACACATTGACCAGGGTGGTGAAGTATGGTCAGTACACATTGACCAGGGTGGTGAAGTATGGTCAGTACACATTGACCAGGGTGGTGAAGTATGGTCAGTACACATTGACCAGCGTGGTGAAGTATGGTCAGTACACATTGACCAGCGTGGTGAAGTATGGTCAGTACACATTGACCAGCGTGGTGAAGTATGGTCAGGTCACATTGACCAGCGTGGTGAAGTATGGTCAGTACACATTGACCAGCGTGGTGAAGTATGGTCAGTACACATTGACCAGCGTGGTGAAGTATGGTCAGGTCACATTGACCAGCGTGGTGAAGTATGGTCAGGTCACATTGACCAGCGTGGTGAAGTATGGTCAGTACACATTGACCACCGTGGTGAAGTATGGTCAGGTCACATTGACCAGCGTGGTGAAGTATGGTCAGTACACATTGACCAGAGTGGTGAAGTATGGTCAGGTCACATTGACCAGCGTGGTGAAGTATGGTCAGGTCACATTGACCAGGGTGGTGAAGTATGGTCAGTACACATTGACCAGAGTGGTGAAGTATGGTCAGGTCACATTGACCAGGGTGGTGAAGTATGGTCAGTACACATTGACCAGGGTGGTGAAGTATGGTCAGTACACATTGACCAGCGTGGTGAAGTATGGTCAGTACACATTGACCAGGGTGGTGAAGTATGGTCAGTACACATTGACCAGGGTGGTGAAGTATGGTCAGTACACATTGACCAGGGTGGTGAAGTATGGTCAGTACACATTGACCAGCGTGGTGAAGTATGGTCAGTCCACATTGACCAGCGTGGTGAAGTATGGTCAGTACACATTGACCAGAGTGGTGAAGTATGGTCAGTACACATTGACCAGCGTGGTGAAGTATGGTCAGTACACATTGACCAGCGTGGTGAAGTATGGTCAGTACACATTGACCAGCGTGGTGAAGTATGGTCAGGTCACATTGACCAGCTTGGTGAAGTATGGTCAGTACACATTGACCAGCGTGGTGAAGTATGGTCAGTACACATTGACCAGCGTGGTGAAGTATGGTCAGGTCACATTGACCAGCGTGCTGAAGTATGGTCAGGTCACATTGACCAGAGTGGTGAAGTATGGTCAGTACACATTGACCAGCGTGGTGAAGTATGGTCAGTACACATTGACCAGCGTGGTGAATAATGGTCAGTACACATTGACCAGCGTGGTGAAGTATGGTCAGGTCACATTGACCAGCGTGGTGAAGTATGGTCAGTACACATTGACCAGCGTGGTGAAGTATGGTCAGTACACATTGACCAGCGTGGTGAAGTATGGTCAGTACACATTGACCAGAGTGGTGAAGTATGGTCAGTACACATTGACCAGGGTGGTGATGTATGGTCAGTACACATTGACCAGGGTGGTGAAGTATGGTCAGTACACATTGACCAGGGTGGTGAAGTATGGTCAGTACACATTGACCAGGGTGGTGAAGTATGGTCAGTACACATTGACCAGCGTGGTGAAGTATGGTCAGGTCACATTGACCAGGGTGGTGAAGTATGGTCAGTACACATTGACCAGAGTGGTGAAGTATGGTCAGGTCACATTGACCAGGGTGGTGAAGTATGGTCAGTACACATTGACCAGCGTGGTGAAGTATGGTCAGTACACATTGACCAGGGTGGTGAAGTATGGTCAGTACACATTGACCAGGGTGGTGAAGTATGGTCAGTACACATTGACCAGGGTGGTGAAGTATGGTCAGGTCACATTGACCAGCGTGGTGAAGTATGGTCAGTACACATTGACCAGCGTGGTGAAGTATGGTCAGTACACATTGACCAGCGTGGTGAAGTATGGTCAGGTCACATTGACCAGAGTGGTGAAGTATGGTCAGTACACATTGACCAGCGTGGTGAAGTATGGTCAGTACACATTGACCAGCGTGGTGAAGTATGGTCAGTACACATTGACCAGCGTGGTGAAGTATTGTCAGGTCACATTGACCAGCGTGGTGAAGTATGGTCAGTACACATTGACCAGCTTGGTGAAGTATGGTCAGTACACATTGACCAGCGTGGTGAAGTATGGTCAGTACACATTGACCAGCGTGGTGAAGTATGGTCAGTACACATTGACCAGCGTGGTGAAGTATGGTCAGTCCACATTGACCAGCCTGGTGAAGTATGGTCAGTCCACATTGACCAGCGTGGTGAAGTATGGTCAGTCCACATTAACCAGAGTGGTGAAGTATGGTCAGGTCACATTGACCAGCGTGGTGAAGTATGGTCAGTACACATTGACCAGCGTGGTGAAGTATGGTCAGTACACATTGACCAGAGTGGTGAAGTATGGTCAGTACACATTGACCAGGGTGGTGAAGTATGGTCAGTACACATTGACCAGGGTGGTGAAGTATGGTCAGTACACATTGACCAGGGTGGTGAAGTATGGTCAGTACACATTGACCAGGGTGGTGAAGTATGGTCAGTACACATTGACCAGGGTGGTGAAGTATGGTCAGGTCACATTGATCAGGGTGGTGAAGTATGGTCAGTACACATTGACCAGCATGGTGAAGTATGGTCAGTACACATTGACCAGGGTGGTGAAGTATGGTCAGTACACATTGACCAGGGTGGTGAAGTATGGTCCGGTCACATTGACCAGCGTGGTGAAGTATGGTCAGTCCACATTGACCAGCGTGGTGAAGTATGGTCAGTACACATTGACCAGGGTGGTGAAGTATGGTCAGGTCACATTGACCAGCGTGGTGAAGTATGGTCAGTACACATTGACCAGGGTGGTGAAGTATGGTCAGTACACATTGACCAGCGTGGTGAAGTATGGTCAGTACACATTGACCAGGGTGGTGAAGTATGGTCAGTACACATTGACCAGAGTGGTGAAGTATGGTCAGGTCACATTGACCAGGGTGGTGAAGTATGGTCAGTACACATTGACCAGCGTGGTGAAGTATGGTCAGTACACATTGACCAGGGTGGTGAAGTATGGTCAGTACACATTGACCAGGGTGGTGAAGTATGGTCAGTACACATTGACCAGGGTGGTGAAGTATAGTCAGTACACATTGACCAGGGTGGTGAAGTATGGTCAGTACACATTGACCAGCGTGGTGAAGTATGGTCAGTCCACATTGACCAGAGTGGTGAAGTATGGTCAGGTCACATTGACCAGCGTGGTGAAGTATGGTCAGGTCACATTTACCAGGGTGGTGAAGTATGGTCAGTACACATTGACCAGAGTGGTGAAGTATGGTCAGGTCACATTGACCAAGGTGGTGAAGTATGGTCAGTACACATTGACCAGCGTGGTGAAGTATGGTCAGTACACATTGACCAGGGTGGTGAAGTATGGTCAGTACACATTGACCAGGGTGGTGAAGTATGGTCAGTACACATTGACCAGGGTGGTGAAGTATGGTCAGTACACATTGACCAGCGTGGTGAAGTATGGTCAGTCCACATTGACCAGCGTGGTGAAGTATGGTCAGTACACATTGACCAGAGTGGTGAAGTATGGTCAGTACACATTGACCAGCGTGGTGAAGTATGGTCAGTACACATTGACCAGCGTGGTGAAGTATGGTCAGTACACATTGACCAGCGTGGTGAAGTATGGTCAGTACACATTGACCAGCGTGGTGAAGTATGGTCAGTACACATTGACCAGCGTGGTGAAGTATGGTCAGGTCACATTGACCAGCGTGGTGAAGTATGGTCAGTACACATTGACCAGCTTGGTGAAGTATGGTCAGTACACATTGACCAGCGTGGTGAAGTATGGTCAGTACACATTGACCAGCGTGGTGAAGTATAGTCAGGTCACATTGACCAGCGTGGTTAAGTATGGTCAGGTCACATTGACCAGAGTGGTGAAGTATGGTCAGTACACATTGACCAGCGTGGTGAAGTATGGTCAGTACACATTGACCAGCGTGGTGAATAATGGTCAGTACACATTGACCAGCGTGGTGAAGTATGGTCAGGTCACATTGACCAGCGTGGTGAAGTATGGTCAGTACACATTGACCAGAGTGGTGAAGTATGGTCAGGTCACATTGACCAGCGTGGTGAAGTATGGTCAGGTCACATTGACCAGGGTGGTGAAGTATGGTCAGTACACATTGACCAGAGTGGTGAAGTATGGTCAGGTCACATTGACCAGGGTGGTGAAGTATGGTCAGTACACATTGACCAGCGTGGTGAAGTATGGTCAGTACACATTGACCAGGGTGGTGAAGTATGGTCAGTACACATTGACCAGGGTGGTGAAGTATGGTCAGTATACATTGACCAGGGTGGTGAAGTATGGTCAGTACACATTGAACAGCGTGGTGAAGTATGGTCAGTCCACATTGACCAGCGTGGTGAAGTATGATCAGTACACATTGACCAGAGTGGTGAAGTATGGTCAGTACACATTGACCAGCGTGGTGAAGTATGGTCAGTACACATTGACCAGCGTGGTGAAGTATGGTCAGTACACATTGACCAGCGTGGTGAAGTATGGTCAGGTCACATTGACCAGCGTGGTGAAGTATGGTCAGTACACATTGACCAGCTTGGTGAAGTATGGTCAGTACACATTGACCAGCGTGGTGAAGTATGGTCAGTACACATTGACCAGCGTGGTGAAGTATGGTCAGGTCACATTGACCAGCGTGGTGAAGTATGGTCAGGTCACATTGACCAGAGTGGTGAAGTATGGTCAGTACACATTGACCAGCGTGGTGAAGTATGGTCAGTACACATTGACCAGCGTGGTGAATAATGGTCAGTACACATTGACCAGCGTGGTGAAGTATGGTCAGTCCACATTGACCAGCGTGGTGAAGTATGGTCAGTACACATTGACCAGCGTGTTGAAGTATGGTCAGTACACATTGACCAGCGTGGTGAAGTATGGTCATTACACATTGACCAGAGTGGTGAAGTATGGTCAGTACACATTGACCAGGGTGGTGAAGTATGGTCAGTACACATTGACCAGGGTGGTGAAGTATGGTCAGTACACATTGACCAGGGTGGTGAAGTATGGTCAGTACACATTGACCAGGGTGGTGAAGTATGGTCAGTACACAGTGACCAGGGTGGTGAAGTATGGTCAGTACACATTGACCAGGGTGGTGAAGTATGGTCAGTACACATTGACCAGGGTGGTGAAGTATGGTCAGTACACATTGACCAGCGTGGTGAAGTATGGTCAGTCCACATTGACCAGAGTGGTGAAGTATGGTCAGGTCACATTGACCAGCGTGGTGAAGTATGGTCAGGTCACATTGACCAGGGTGGTGTAGTATGGTCAGTACACATTGACCAGAGTGGTGAAGTATGGTCAGGTCACATTGACCAGGGTGGTGAAGTATGGTCAGTACACATTGACCAGCGTGGTGAAGTATTGGTCAGTCCACATTGACCAGAGTGGTGAAGTATGGTCAGGTCACATTGACCAGCGTGGTGTAGTATGGTCAGGTCACATTGACCAGGGTGGTGTAGTATGGTCAGTACACATTGACCAGAGTGGTGAAGTATGGTCAGGTCACATTGACCAGGGTGGTGAAGTATGGTCAGTACACATTGACCAGCGTGTTGAAGTATGGTCAGTACACATTGACCAGGGTGGTGAAGTATGGTCAGTACACATTGACCAGGGTGGTGAAGTATGGTCAGTACACATTGACCAGGGTGGTGAAGTATGGTCAGTACACATTGACCAGCGTGGTGAAGTATGGTCAGTACACATTGACCAGCGTGGTGAAGTATGGTCAGTCCACATTGACCAGCGTGGTGAAGTATGGTCAGTACACATTGACCAGAGTGGTGAAGTATGGTCAGTACACATTGACCAGCGTGGTGAAGTATGGTCAGTACACATTGACCAGCGTGGTGAAGTATGGTCAGTACACATTGACCAGCGTGGTGAAGTATGGTCAGGTCACATTGACCAGCCTGGTGAAGTATGGTCAGTACACATTGACCAGCTTGGTGAAGTATGGTCAGTACACATTGACCAGCGTGGTGAAGTATGGTCAGTACACATTGACCAGCGTGGTGAAGTATGGTCAGGTCACATTGACCAGCGTGGTGAAGTATGGTCAGGTCACATTGACCAGGGTGGTGAAGTATGGTCAGTACACATTGACCAGCGTGGTGAAGTATGGTCAGTACACATTGACCAGGGTGGTGAAGTATGGTCAGTACACATTGACCAGGGTGGTGAAGTATGGTCAGTACACATTGACCAGGGTGGTGAAGTATGGTCAGTACACATTGACCAGCGTGGTGAAGTATGGTCAGTCCACATTGACCAGCGTGGTGAAGTATGGTCAGTACACATTGACCAGCTTGGTGAAGTATGGTCAGTACACATTGACCAGCGTGGTGAAGTATGGTCAGTACACATTGACCAGCGTGGTGAAGTATGGTCAGGTCACATTGACCAGCGTGGTGAAGTATGGTCAGGTCACATTGACCAGAGTGGTGAAGTATGGTCAGTACACATTGACCAGCTTGGTGAAGTATGGTCAGTACACATTGACCAGCGTGGTGAATAATGGTCAGTACACATTGACCAGCGTGGTGAAGTATGGTCAGTCCACATTGACCAGCGTGGTGAAGTATGGTCAGTACACATTGACCAGCGTGTTGAAGTATGGTCAGTACACATTGACCAGCGTGGTGAAGTATGGTCAGTACACATTGACCAGCGTGGTGAATAATGGTCAGTACACATTGACCAGCGTGGTGAAGTATGGTCAGTACACATTGACCAGCGTGGTGAAGTATGGTCAGTACACATTGACCAGCGTGGTGAAGTATGGTCAGGTCACATTGACCAGCGTGGTGAAGTATGGTCAGTACACATTGACCAGCTTGGTGAAGTATGGTCAGTACACATTGACCAGCGTGGTGAAGTATGGTCAGTACACATTGACCAGCGTGGTGAAGTATGGTCAGGTCACATTGACCAGCGTGGTGAAGTATGGTCAGGTCACATTGACCAGAGTGGTGAAGTATGGTCAGTACACATTGACCAGCGTGGTGAAGTATGGTCAGTACACATTGACCAGCGTGGTGAATAATGGTCAGTACACATTGACCAGCGTGGTGAATAATGGTCAGTCCACATTGACCAGCGTGGTGAAGTATGGTCAGTACACATTGACCAGCGTGTTGAAGTATGGTCAGTACACATTGACCAGCGTGGTGAAGTATGGTCATTACACATTGACCAGAGTGGTGAAGTATGGTCAGTACACATTGACCAGGGTGGTGAAGTATGGTCAGTACACATTGACCAGGGTGGTGAAGTATGGTCAGTACACATTGACCAGCGTGGTGAAGTATGGTCAGGTCACATTGACCAGCGTGGTGAAGTATGGTCAGTACACATTGACCAGCTTGGTGAAGTATGGTCAGTACACATTGACCAGCGTGGTGAAGTATGGTCAGTACACATTGACCAGCGTGGTGAAGTATGGTCAGGTCACATTGACCAGCGTGGTGAAGTATGGTCAGGTCACATTGACCAGAGTGGTGAAGTATGGTCAGGTCACATTGACCAGCGTGGTGAAGTATGGTCAGGTCACATTGACCAGCGTGGTGAATAATGGTCAGTACACATTGACCAGCGTGGTGAAGTATGGTCAGTCCACATTGACCAGCGTGGTGAAGTATGGTCAGTACACATTGACCAGCGTGTTGAAGTATGGTCAGTACACATTGACCAGCGTGGTGAAGTATGGTCATTACACATTGACCAGAGTGGTGAAGTATGGTCAGTACACATTGACCAGGGTGGTGAAGTATGGTCAGTACACATTGACCAGCGTGGTGAAGTATGGTCAGTACACATTGACCAGGGTGGTGAAGTATGGTCAGTACACATTGACCAGGGTGGTGAAGTATGGTCAGTACACAGTGACCAGGGTGGTGAAGTATGGTCAGTACACATTGACCAGGGTGGTGAAGTATGGTCAGTACACATTGACCAGGGTGGTGAAGTATGGTCAGTACACATTGACCAGGGTGGTGAAGTATGGTCAGTACACATTGACCAGCGTGGTGAAGTATGGTCAGTCCACATTGACCAGAGTGGTGAAGTATGGTCAGGTCACATTGACCAGCGTGGTGAAGTATGGTCAGGTCACATTGACCAGGGTGGTGAAGTATGGTCAGTACACATTGACCAGAGTGGTGAAGTATGGTCAGGTCACATTGACCAGGGTGGTGAAGTATGGTCAGTACACATTGACCAGCGTGGTGAAGTATGGTCAGTACACATTGACCAGGGTGGTGAAGTATGGTCAGTACACATTGACCAGGGTGGTGAAGTATGGTCAGTACACATTGACCAGGGTGGTGAAGTATGGTCAGTACACATTGACCAGCGTGGTGAAGTATGGTCAGGTCACATTGACCAGCGTGGTGAAGTATGGTCAGTACACATTGACCAGAGTGGTGAAGTATGGTCAGTACACATTGACCAGCGTGGTGAAGTATGGTCAGTACACATTGACCAGCGTGGTGAAGTATGGTCAGTACACATTGACCAGCGTGGTGAAGTATGGTCAGGTCACATTGACCAGCCTGGTGAAGTATGGTCAGTACACATTGACCAGCGTGGTGAAGTATGGTCAGTACACATTGACCAGCGTGGTGAATAATGGTCAGTACACATTGACCAGCGTGGTGAAGTATGGTCAGGTCACATTGACCAGCGTGGTGAAGTATGGTCAGGTCACATTGACCAGAGTGGTGAAGTATGGTCAGTACACATTGACCAGCGTGGTGAAGTATGGTCAGTACACATTGACCAGAGTGGTGAAGTATGGTCAGTACACATTGACCAGGGTGGTGAAGTATGGTCAGTACACATTGACCAGCGTGGTGAAGTATGGTCAGTACACATTGACCAGGGTGGTGAAGTATGGTCAGTACACATTGACCAGCGTGGTGAAGTATGGTCAGTACACATTGACCAGCTTGGTGAAGTATGGTCAGTACACATTGACCAGCGTGGTGAAGTATGGTCAGTACACATTGACCAGGGTGGTGAAGTATGGTCAGGTCACATTGACCAGCGTGGTGAAGTATGGTCAGGTCACATTGACCAGAGTGGTGAAGTATGGTCAGTACACATTGACCAGCGTGGTGAAGTATGGTCAGTACACATTGACCAGCGTGGTGAAGTATGGTCAGTACACATTGACCAGCGTGGTGAAGTATGGTCAGTCCACATTGACCAGGGTGGTGAAGTATGGTCAGTACACATTGACCAGCGTGGTGAAGTATGGTCAGTACACATTGACCAGGGTGGTGAAGTATGGTCAGTACACATTGACCAGGGTGGTGAAGTATGGTCAGTACACATTGACCAGGGTGGTGAAGTATGGTCAGTACACATTGACCAGCGTGGTGAAGTATGGTCAGTACACATTGACCAGGGTGGTGAAGTATGGTCAGTACACATTGACCAGGGTGGTGAAGTATGGTCAGTACACATTGACCAGGGTGGTGAAGTATGGTCAGTACACATTGACCAGGGTGGTGAAGTATGGTCAGTACACATTGACCAGCGTGGTGAAGTATGGTCAGGTCACATTGACCAGCGTGGTGAAGTATGGTCAGTACACATTGACCAGAGTGGTGAAGTATGGTCAGTACACATTGACCAGCGTGGTGAAGTATGGTCAGTACACATTGTCCAGCGTGGTGAAGTATGGTCAGGTCACATTGACCAGCGTGGTGAAGTATGGTCAGTACACATTGACCAGAGTGGTGAAGTATGGTCAGGTCACATTGACCAGCGTGGTGAAGTATGGTCAGGTCACATTGACCAGGGTAGTGAAGTATGGTCAGTACACATTGACCAGAGTGGTGAAGTATGGTCAGGTCACATTGACCAGCGTGGTGAAGTATGGTCAGGTCACATTGACCAGGGTAGTGAAGTATGGTCAGTACACATTGACCAGAGTGGTGAAGTATGGTCAGGTCACATTGACCAGGGTGGTGAAGTATGGTCAGTACACATTGACCAGCGTGGTGAAGTATGGTCAGTACACATTGACCAGGGTGGTGAAGTATGGTCAGTACACATTGACCAGGGTGGTGAAGTATGGTCAGTACACATTGACCAGGGTGGTGAAGTATGGTCAGTACACATTGACCAGCGTGGTGAAGTATGGTCAGTCCACATTGACCAGCGTGGTGAAGTATGGTCACTACACATTGACCAGCGTGGTGAAGTATGGTCAGTACACATTGACCAGCGTGGTGAAGTATGGTCAGTACACATTGACCAGAGTGGTGAAGTATGGTCAGGTCACATTGACCAGCGTGGTGAAGTATGGTCAGGTCACATTGACCAGGGTAGTGAAGTATGGTCAGTACACATTGACCAGAGTGGTGAAGTATGGTCAGGTCACATTGACCAGCGTGGTGAAGTATGGTCAGGTCACATTGACCAGGGTAGTGAAGTATGGTCAGTACACATTGACCAGAGTGGTGAAGTATGGTCAGGTCACATTGACCAGGGTGGTGAAGTATGGTCAGTACACATTGACCAGCGTGGTGAAGTATGGTCAGTACACATTGACCAGGGTGGTGAAGTATGGTCAGTACACATTGACCAGGGTGGTGAAGTATGGTCAGTACACATTGACCAGGGTGGTGAAGTATGGTCAGTACACATTGACCAGCGTGGTGAAGTATGGTCAGTACACATTGACCAGCGTGGTGAATAATGGTCAGTACACATTGACCAGAGTGGTGAAGTATGGTCAGTACACATTAACCAGCGTGGTGAAGTATGGTCAGTACACATTGACCAGCGTGGTGAAGTATGGTCAGTACACATTGACCAGCGTGGTGAAGTATGGTCAGGTCACATTGACCAGCGTGGTGAAGTATGGTCAGTACACATTGACCAGCTTGGTGAAGTATGGTCAGGTCACATTGACCAGCGTGGTGAAGTATGGTCAGGTCACATTGACCAGAGTGGTGAAGTATGGTCAGTACACATTGACCAGAGTGGTGAAGTATGGTCAGGTCACATTGACCAGGGTGGTGAAGTATGGTCAGTACACATTGACCAGCGTGGTGAAGTATGGTCAGTACACATTGACCAGGGTGGTGAAGTATGGTCAGTACACATTGACCAGCGTGGTGAAGTATGGTCAGTACACATTGACCAGAGTGGTGAAGTATGGTCAGTACACATTGACCAGCGTGGTGAAGTATGGTCAGGACACATTGACCAGCGTGGTGAAGTATGGTCAGTACACATTGACCAGAGTGGTGAAGTATGGTCAGTACACATTGACCAGCGTGGTGAAGTATGGTCAGTACACATTGACCAGCGTGGTGAAGTATGGTCAGGTCACATTGACCAGGGTGGTGAAGTATGGTCAGTACACATTGACCAGCTTGGTGAAGTATGGTCAGTCCACATTGACCAGAGTGGTGAAGTATGGTCAGGTCACATTGACCAGAGTGGTGAAGTATGGTCAGTACACATTGACCAGCGTGGTGAATAATGGTCAGAACACATTGACCAGAGTGGTGAAGTATGGTCAGGTCACATTGACCAGCGTGGTGAAGTATGGTCAGTACACATTGACCAGCGTGGTGAAGTATGGTCAGTACACATTGACCAGCGTGGTGAAGTATGGTCATTACACATTGACCAGAGTGGTGAAGTATGGTCAGTACACATTGACCAGCGTGGTGAAGTATGGTCAGGTCACATTGACCAGCGTGGTGAAGTATGGTCAGTACACATTGACCAGAGTGGTGAAGTATGGTCAGTACACATTGACCAGGGTGGTGAAGTATGGTCAGTACACATTGACCAGGGTGGTGAAGTATGGTCAGTACACATTGACCAAGGTGGTGAAGTATGGTCAGTACACATTGACCAGGGTGGTGAAGTATGGTCAGTACACATTGACCAGCGTGGTGAAGTATGGTCAGTCCACATTGACCAGAGTGGTGAAGTATGGTCAGGTCACATTGACCAGCGTGGTGAAGTATGGTCAGGTCACATTGACCAGGGTGGTGAAGTATGGTCAGAACACATTGACCAGAGTGGTGAAGTATGGTCAGGTCACATTGACCAGGGTGGTGAAGTATGGTCAGTACACATTGACCAGCGTGGTGAAGTATGGTCAGTACACATTGACCAGCGTGGTGAAGTATGGTCAGTACACATTGACCAGGGTGGTGAAGTATGGTCAGTACACATTGACCAGCGTGGTGAAGTATGGTCAGGTCACATTGACCAGCGTGGTGAAGTATGGTCAGTACACATTGACCAGAGTGGTGAAGTATGGTCAGGTCACATTGACCAGCGTGGTGAAGTATGGTCAGGTCACATTGACCAGGGTGGTGAAGTATGGTCAGTACACATTGACCAGAGTGGTGAAGTATGGTCAGGTCACATTGACCAGGGTGGTGAAGTATGGTCAGTACACATTGACCAGCGTGGTGAAGTATGGTCAGTACACATTGACCAGCGTGGTGAATAATGGTCAGTACACATTGACCAGGGTGGTGAAGTATGGTCAGTACACATTGACCAGCGTGGTGAAGTATGGTCAGGTCACATTGACCAGCGTGGTGAAGTATGGTCAGGTCACATTGACCAGGGTGGTGAAGTATGGTCAGTACACATTGACCAGAGTGGTGAAGTATGGTCAGTACACATTGACCAGCGTGGTGAAGTATGGTCAGTACACATTGACCAGCGTGGTGAAGTATGGTCAGTACACATTGACCAGCGTGGTGAAATATGGTCAGGTCACATTGACCAGCGTGGTGAAGTATGGTCAGTACACATTGACCAGCTTGGTGAAGTATGGTCAGTACACATTGACCAGCATGGTGAAGTATGGTCAGTACACATTGACCAGCGTGGTGAAGTATGGTCAGGTCACATTGACCAGCGTGCTGAAGTATGGTCAGGTCACATTGACCAGAGTGGTGAAGTATGGTCAGTACACATTGACCAGCGTGGTGAAGTATGGTCAGTACACATTGACCAGGGTGGTGAAGTATGGTCAGTACACATTGACCAGCGTCGGTGAAGTATGGTCAGGTCACATTGACCAGCGTGGTGAAGTATGGTCAGGTCACATTGACCAGGGTGGTGAAGTATGGTCAGTACACATTGACCAGGGTGGTGAAGTATGGTCAGTACACATTGACCAGAGTGGTGAAGTATGGTCAGGTCACATTGACCAGGGTGGTGAAGTATGGTCAGTACACATTGACCAGCGTGGTGAAGTATGGTCAGTACACATTGACCAGGGTGGTGAAGTATGGTCAGTGCACATTGACCAGGGTGGTGAAGTATGGTCAGTACACATTGACCAGCGTGGTGAAGTATGGTCAGGTCACATTGACCAGCGTGGTGAAGTATGGTCAGTACACATTGACCAGCTTGGTGAAGTATGGTCAGTACACATTGACCAGCATGGTGAAGTATGGTCAGGTCACATTGACCAGGGTGGTGAAGTATGGTCAGTACACATTGACCAGAGTGGTGAAGTATGGTCAGGTCACATTGACCAGGGTGGTGAAGTATGGTCAGTACACATTGACCAGCGTGGTGAAGTATGGTCAGTACACATTGACCAGGGTGGTGAAGTATGGTCAGTACACATTGACCAGGGTGGTGAAGTATGGTCAGTACACATTGACCAGGGTGGTGAAGTATGGTCAGTACACATTGACCAGCGTGGTGAAGTATGGTCAGTCCACATTGACCAGCGTGGTGAAGTATGGTCAGTACACATTGACCAGAGTGGTGAAGTATGGTCAGTACACATTGACCAGCGTGGTGAAGTATGGTCAGTACACATTGACCAGCGTGGTGAAGTATGGTCAGTACACATTGACCAGCGTGGTGAAATATGGTCAGGTCACATTGACCAGCGTGGTGAAGTATGGTCAGTACACATTGACCAGCTTGGTGAAGTATGGTCAGTACACATTGACCAGCATGGTGAAGTATGGTCAGTACACATTGACCAGCGTGGTGAAGTATGGTCAGGTCACATTGACCAGCGTGCTGAAGTATGGTCAGGTCACATTGACCAGAGTGGTGAAGTATGGTCAGTACACATTGACCAGCGTGGTGAAGTATGGTCAGTACACATTGACCAGCGTGGTGAATAATGGTCAGTACACATTGACCAGCGTCGGTGAAGTATGGTCAGGTCACATTGACCAGCGTGGTGAAGTATGGTCAGTACACATTGACCAGCGTGGTGAAGTATGGTCAGTACACATTGACCAGCGTGGTGAAGTATGGTCAGTACACATTGACCAGAGTGGTGAAGTATGGTCAGTACACATTGACCAGGGTGGTGAAGTATGGTCAGTACACATTGACCAGGGTGGTGAAGTATGGTCAGTACACATTGACCAGGGTGGTGAAGTATGGTCAGTACACATTGACCAGGGTGGTGAAGTATGGTCAGTACACATTGACCAGCGTGGTGAAGTATGGTCAGGTCACATTGACCAGGGTGGTGAAGTATGGTCAGTACACATTGACCAGAGTGGTGAAGTATGGTCAGGTCACATTGACCAGGGTGGTGAAGAATGGTCAGTACACATTGACCAGCGTGGTGAAGTATGGTCAGTACACATTGACCAGGGTGGTGAAGTATGGTCAGTACACATTGACCAGGGTGGTGAAGTATGGTCAGTACACATTGACCAGCGTGGTGAAGTATGGTCAGTACACATTGACCAGCGTGGTGAAGTATGGTCAGTACACATTGACCAGCGTGGTGAAGTATGGTCAGTACACATTGACCAGCGTGGTGAAGTATGGTCAGGTCACATTGACCAGAGTGGTGAAGTATGGTCAGTACACATTGACCAGCGTGGTGAAGTATGGTCAGTACACATTGACCAGCGTGGTGAAGTATGGTCAGTACACATTGACCAGCGTGGTGAAGTATGGTCAGGTCACATTGACCAGCGTGGTGAAGTATGGTCAGTACACATTGACCAGCTTGGTGAAGTATGGTCAGTACACATTGACCAGCGTGGTGAAGTATGGTCAGTACACATTGACCAGCGTGGTGAAGTATGGTCAGGTCACATTGACCAGCGTGGTGAAGTATGGTCAGGTCACATTGACCAGAGTGGTGAAGTATGGTCAGTACACATTGACCAGCGTGGTGAATTATGGTCAGTACACATTGACCAGCGTGGTGAAGTATGGTCAGGTCACATTGACCAGCGTGGTGAAGTATGGTCAGTACACATTGACCAGCGTGGTGAAGTATGGTCAGTACACATTGACCAGCGTGGTGAAGTATGGTCAGTCCACATTGACCAGCGTGGTGAAGTATGGTCAGGTCACATTGACCAGCGTGGTGAAGTATGGTCAGTACACATTGACCAGCGTGGTGAAGTATGGTCAGTACACATTGACCAGGGTGGTGAAGTATGGTCAGGTCACATTGACCAGCGTGGTGAAGTATGGTCAGTACACATTGACCAGCGTGGTGAAGTATGGTCAGTACACATTGACCAGCGTGGTGAAGTATGGTCAGGTCACATTGACCAGCGTGGTGAAGTATGGTCAGTACACATTGACCAGCTTGGTGAAGTATGGTCAGTACACATTGACCAGCGTGGTGAAGTATGGTCAGTACACATTGACCAGCGTGGTGAAGTATGGTCAGGTCACATTGACCAGCGTGGTGAAGTATGGTCAGGTCACATTGACCAGAGTGGTGAAGTATGGTCAGTACACATTGACCAGCGTGGTGAATTATGGTCAGTACACATTGACCAGCGTGGTGAAGTATGGTCAGGTCACATTGACCAGCGTGGTGAAGTATGGTCAGTACACATTGACCAGCGTGGTGAAGTATGGTCAGTACACATTGACCAGAGTGGTGAAGTATGGTCAGGTCACATTGACCAGCGTGGTGAAGTATGGTCAGGTCACATTGACCAGGGTGGTGAAGTATGGTCAGTACACATTGACCAGAGTGGTGAAGTATGGTCAGGTCACATTGACCAGGGTGGTGAAGTATGGTCAGTACACATTGACCAGCGTGGTGAAGTATGGTCAGTACACATTGACCAGGGTGGTGAAAGTATGGTCAGTACACATTGACCAGGGTGGTGAAGTATGGTCAGGTCACATTGACCAGGGTGGTGAAGTATGGTCAGTACACATTGACCAGAGTGGTGAAGTATGGTCAGGTCACATTGACCAGGGTGGTGAAGTATGGTCAGTACACATTGACCAGCGTGGTGAAGTATGGTCAGTACACATTGACCAGGGTGGTGAAGTATGGTCAGTACACATTGACCAGGGTGGTGAAGTATGGTCAGTACACATTGACCAGGGTGGTGAAGTATGGTCAGGTCACATTGACCAGCGTGGTGAAGTATGGTCAGTACACATTGACCAGCGTGGTGAAGTATGGTCAGTACACATTGACCAGCGTGGTGAAGTATGGTCACGTCACATTGACCAGAGTGGTGAAGTATGGTCAGTACACATTGACTAGCGTCGTGAAGTATGGTCAGTACACATTGACCAGCGTGGTGAAGTATGGTCAGTACACATTGACCAGCGTGGTGAAGTATGGTCAGGTCACATTGACCAGCGTGGTGAAGTATGGTCAGTACACATTGACCAGCTTGGTGAAGTATGGTCAGTACACATTGACCAGCGTGGTGAAATATGGTCAGTACACATTGACCAGCGTGGTGAAGTATGGTCAGGTCACATTGACCAGCGTGGTGAAGTATGGTCAGTACACATTGACCAGGGTGGTGAAGTATGGTCAGTACACATTGACCAGGGTGGTGAAGTATGGTCAGTACACATTGACCAGGGTGGTGAAGTATGGTCAGTACACATTGACCAGAGTGGTGAAGTATGGTCAGTACACATTGACCAGGGTGGTGAAGTATGGTCAGTACACATTGACCAGGGTGGTGAAGTATGGTCAGTACACATTGACCAGCGTGGTGAAGTATGGTCAGTACACATTGACCAGCGTGGTGAAGTATGGTCAGGTCACATTGACCAGCGTGATGAAGTATGGTCAGTACACATTGACCAGCGTGGTGAAGTATGGTCAGTACACATTGAACAGCATGGTGAAGTATGGTCAGTTCACATTGACCAGAGTGGTGAAGTATGGTCAGTACACATTGACCAGGGTGGTGAAGTATGGTCAGTACACATTGACCAGCGTGGTGAAGTATGGTCAGGTCACATTGACCAGCGTGGTGAAGTATGGTCAGTACACATTGACCAGCGTGGTGAAGTATGGTCAGTACACATTGACCAGAGTGGTGAAGTATGGTCAGTACACATTGACCAGCGTGGTGAAGTATGGTCAGTACACGTTGACCAGCGTGGTGAAGTATGGTCAGTACACATTGACCAGAGTGGTGAAGTATGGTCAGTACACATTGACCAGGGTGGTGAAGTATGGTCAGTACACATTGAACAGCATGGTGAAGTATGGTCAGTCCACATTGACCAGAGTGGTGAAGTATGGTCAGGTCACATTGACCAGGGTGGTGAAGTATGGTCAGTACACATTGACCAGAGTGGTGAAGTATTGTCAGGTCACATTGACCAGGGTGGTGAAGTATGGTCAGTACACATTGACCAGCGTGGTGAAGTATGGTCAGTACACATTGACCAGGGTGGTGAAGTATGGTCAGTCTACATTGACCAGCGTGGTGAAGTATGGTCAGTACACATTGACCAGAGTGGTGAAGTATGGTCAGTCCACATTGACCAGCGTGGTGAAGTATGGTCAGTCCACATTGACCAGGGTGGTGAAGTATGGTCAGTACACATTGACCAGGGTGGTGAAGTATGGTCAGTACACATTGACTAGGGTGGTGAAGTATGGTCAGTGCACATTGACCAGGGTGGTGAAGTATGGTCAGTACACATTGACCAGCGTGGTGAAGTATGGTCAGTACACATTGACCAGCGTGGTGAAGTATGGTCAGTACACATTGACCAGGGTGGTGAAGTATGGTCAGTACACATTGACCAGGGTGGTGAAGTATGGTCAGTACACATTGACCAGCGTGGTGAAGTATGGTCAGGTCACATTGACCAGCGTGGTGAAGTATGGTCAGTACACATTGACCAGCGTGGTGAAGTATGGTCAGTACACATTGAACAGCGTGGTGAAGTATGGTCAGGTCACATTGACCAGCGTGGTGAAGTATGGTCAGTACACATTGACCAGGGTGGTGAAGTATGGTCAGTACACATTGACCAGCGTGGTGAAGTATGGTCAGTACACATTGAACAGCGTGGTGAAGTATGGTCAGTTCACATTGACCAGAGTGGTGAAGTATGGTCAGGTCACATTGACCAGGGTGGTGAAGTATGGTCAGTACACATTGACCAGCGTGGTGAAGTATGGTCAGTACACATTGACCAGGGTGGTGAAGTATGGTCAGTCTACATTGACCAGCATGGTGAAGTATGGTCAGTACACATTGACCAGAGTGGTGAAGTATGGTCAGTCCACATTGACCAGCGTGGTGAAGTATGGTCAGTCCACATTGACCAGGGTGGTGAAGTATGGTCAGTCCACATTGACCAGGGTGGTGAAGTATGGTCAGTACACATTGACTAGGGTGGTGAAGTATGGTCAGTGCACATTGACCAGGGTGGTGAAGTATGGTCAGTACACATTGACCAGCGTGGTGAAGTATGGTCAGTACACATTGACCAGCGTGGTGAAGTATGGTCAGTACACATTGACCAGGGTGGTGAAGTATGGTCAGTACACATTGACCAGGGTGGTGAAGTATGGTCAGTACACATTGACCAGCGTGGTGAAGTATGGTCAGGTCACATTGACCAGCGTGGTGAAGTATGGTCAGTACACATTGACCAGCGTGGTGAAGTATGGTCAGTACACATTGAACAGCGTGGTGAAGTATGGTCAGGTCACATTGACCAGCGTGGTGAAGTATGGTCAGTACACATTGACCAGGGTGGTGAAGTATGGTCAGTACACATTGACCAGCGTGGTGAAGTATGGTCAGTACACATTGAACAGCGTGGTGAAGTATGGTCAGTTCACATTGACCAGAGTGGTGAAGTATGGTCAGGTGACATTGACCAGGGTGGTGAAGTATGGTCAGTACACATTGACCAGCGTGGTGAAGTATGGTCAGTACACATTGACCAGGGTGGTGAAGTATGGTCAGTCTACATTGACCAGCATGGTGAAGTATGGTCAGTACACATTGACCAGAGTGGTGAAGTATGGTCAGTCCACATTGACCAGCGTGGTGAAGTATGGTCAGTCCACATTGACCAGGGTGGTGAAGTATGGTCAGTCCACATTGACCAGGGTGGTGATGTATGGTCAGTACACATTGACTAGGGTGGTGAAGTATGGTCAGTGCACATTGACCAGGGTGGTGAAGTATGGTCAGTACACATTGACCAGCGTGGTGAAGTATGGTCAGTACACATTGACCAGCGTGGTGAAGTATGGTCAGTACACATTGACCAGGGTGGTGAAGTATGGTCAGTACACATTGACCAGGGTGGTGAAGTATGGTCAGTACACATTGACCAGCGTGGTGAAGTATGGTCAGGTCACATTGACCAGCGTGGTGAAGTATGGTCAGTACACATTGACCAGCGTGGTGAAGTATGGTCAGTACACATTGAACAGCGTGGTGAAGTATGGTCAGGTCACATTGACCAGCGTGGTGAAGTATGGTCAGTACACATTGACCAGGGTGGTGAAGTATGGTCAGTACACATTGACCAGCGTGGTGAAGTATGGTCAGTACACATTGAACAGCGTGGTGAAGTATGGTCAGTTCACATTGACCAGAGTGGTGAAGTATGGTCAGTACACATTGACCAGGGTGGTGAAGTATGGTCAGTACACATTGACCAGCGTGGTGAAGTATGGTCAGGTCACATTGACCAGCGTGGTGAAGTATGGTCAGTACACATTGACCAGCGTGGTGAAGTATGGTCAGTACACATTCACCAGAGTGGTGAAGTATGGTCAGTACACATTGACCAGGGTGGTGAAGTATGGTCAGTACACATTGACCAGGGTGGTGAAGTATGGTCAGTACACATTGACCAGGGTGGTGAAGTATGGTCAGTACACATCGACCAGGGTGGTGAAGTATGGTCAGTACACATTGACCAGCGTGGTGAAGTATGGTCAGTCCACATTGACCAGAGTGGTGAAGTATGGTCAGGTCACATTGACCAGGGTGGTGAAGTATGGTCAGTACACATTGACCAGAGTGGTGAAGTATGGTCAGGTCACATTGACTAGGGTGGTGAAGTATGGTCAGTACACATTGACCAGCGTGGTGAAGTATGGTCAGTACACATTGACCAGGGTGGTGAAGTATGGTCAGTCTACATTGACCAGCGTGGTGGAGTATGGTCAGTAAACATTGACCAGAGTGGTGAAGTATGGTCAGTCCACATTGACCAGCGTGGTGAAGTATGTTCAGTCCACATTGACCAGGGTGGTGAAGTATGGTCAGTCCACATTGACCAGGGTGGTGAAGTATGGTCAGTACACATTGACCAGCGTGGTGAAGTATGGTCAGTACACATTGACCAGGGTGGTGAAGTATGGTCAGTCTACATTGACCAGCGTGGTGGAGTATGGTCAGTAAACATTGACCAGAGTGGTGAAGTATGGTCAGTCCACATTGACCAGCGTGGTGAAGTATGTTCAGTCCACATTGACCAGGGTGGTGAAGTATGGTCAGTCCACATTGACCAGGGTGGTGAAGTATGGTCAGTACACATTGACTAGGGTGGTGAAGTATGGTCAGTACACATTGACCAGGGTGGTGAAGTATGGTCAGTACACATTGACCAGCGTGGTGAAGTATGGTCAGTACACATTGACCAGCGTGGTGAAGTATGGTCAGTACACATTGACCAGCGTGGTGAAGTATGGTCAGTACACATTGACCAGGGTGGTGAAGTATGGTCAGTACACATTGACCAGGGTGGTGAAGTATGGTCAGTACACATTGACCAGCGTGGTGAAGTATGGTCAGGTCACATTGACCAGCGTGGTGAAGTATGGTCAGTACACATTGACCAGCGTGGTGAAGTATGGTCAGTACACATTGAACAGCGTGGTGAAGTATGGTCAGGTCACATTGACCAGCGTGGTGAAGTATGGTCAGTACACATTGACCAGGGTGGTGAAGTATGGTCAGGTCACATTGACCAGCGTGGTGAAGTATGGTCAGTACACATTGACCAGAGTGGTGAAGTATGGTCAGTACACATTGACCAGGGTGGTGAAGTATGGTCAGTACACATTGACCAGGGTGGTGAAGTATGGTCAGTATACATTGACCAGGGTGGTGAAGTATGGTCAGTACACATCGACCAGGGTGGTGAAGTATGGTCAGTACACATTGACCAGCGTGGTGAAGTATGGTCAGTCCACATTGACCAGAGTGGTGAAGTATGGTCAGTTCACATTGACCAGCGTGGTGAAGTATGGTCAGGTCACATTGACCAGCGTGGTGAAGTATGGTCAGTACACATTGACCAGCGTGGTGAAGTATGGTCAGGTCACATTGACCAGCGTGGTGAAGTATGGTCAGTACACATTGACCAGAGTGGTGAAGTATGGTCAGTACACATTGACCAGCGTGGCGAAGTATGGTCAGTACACATTGACCAGCGTGGTGAAGTATGGTCAGTACACATTGACCAGAGTGGTGAAGTATGGTCAGTCCACATTGACCAGCGTGGTGAAGTATGGTCAGTACACATTGACCAGCGTGGTGAAGTATGGTCAGTACACATTGACCAGGGTGGTGAAGTATGGTCAGTACACATTGACCAGCGTGGTGAAGTATGGTCAGTACACATTGACCAGCGTGGTGAAGTATGGTCAGGTCACATTGACCAGCGTGGTGAAGTATGGTCAGTACACATTGACCAGCGTGGTGAAGTATGGTCAGTACACATTGAACAGCGTGGTGAAGTATGGTCAGTTCACATTGACCAGAGTGGTGAAGTATGGTCAGTACACATTGACCAGGGTGGTGAAGTATGGTCAGTACACATTGACCAGCGTGGTGAAGTATGGTCAGGTCACATTGACCAGCGTGGTGAAGTATGGTCAGTACACATTGACCAGCGTGGTGAAGTATGGTCAGTACACATTGACCAGAGTGGTGAAGTATAGTCAGTACACATTGACCAGCGTGGTGAAGTATGGTCAGTACACGTTGACCAGCGTGGTGAAGTATGGTCAGTACACATTGACCAGAGTGGTGAAGTATGGTCAGTACACATTGACCAGGGTGGTGAAGTATGGTCAGTACACATTGACCAGCGTGGTGAAGTATGGTCAGTCCACATTGACCAGAGTGGTGAAGTATGGTCAGGTCACATTGACCAGGGTGGTGAAGTATGGTCAGTACACATTGACCAGAGTGGTGAAGTATGGTCAGGTCACATTGACCAGGGTGGTGAAGTATGGTCAGTACACATTGACCAGCGTGGTGAAGTATGGTCAGTACACATTGACCAGGGTGGTGAAGTATGGTCAGTCTACATTGACCAGCATGGTGAAGTATGGGCAGTACACATTGACCAGAGTGGTGAAGTATGGTCAGTCCACATTGACCAGCGTGGTGAAGTATGGTCAGTCCACATTGACCAGGGTGGTGAAGTATGGTCAGTCCACATTGACCAGGGTGGTGAAGTATGGTCAGTACACATTGACTAGGGTGGTGAAGTATGGTCAGTACACATTGACCAGGGTGGTGAAGTATGGTCAGTACACATTGACCAGCGTGGTGAAGTATGGTCAGGTCACATTGACCAGCGTGGTGAAGTATGGTCAGTACACATTGACCAGCGTGGTGAAGTATGGTCAGTACACATTGAACAGCGTGGTGAAGTATGGTCAGGTCACATTGACCAGCGTGGTGAAGTATGGTCAGTACACATTGACCAGGGTGGTGAAGTATGGTCAGGTCACATTGACCAGCGTGGTGAAGTATGGTCAGTACACATTGACCAGGGTGGTGAAGTATGGTCAGTCCACATTGACCAGCGTGGTGAAGTATGGTCAGTCCACATTGACCAGGGTGGTGAAGTATGGTCAGTCCACATTGACCAGGGTGGTGAAGTATGGTCAGTACACATTGACTAGGGTGGTGAAGTATGGTCAGTGCACATTGACCAGGGTGGTGAAGTATGGTCAGTACACATTGACCAGCGTGGTGAAGTATGGTCAGTACACATTGACCAGCGTGGTGAAGTATGGTCAGTACACATTGACCAGGGTGGTGAAGTATGGTCAGTACACATTGACCAGGGTGGTGAAGTATGGTCAGTACACATTGACCAGCGTGGTGAAGTATGGTCAGGTCACATTGACCAGCGTGGTGAAGTATGGTCAGTACACATTGACCAGCGTGGTGAAGTATGGTCAGTACACATTGAACAGCGTGGTGAAGTATGGTCAGGTCACATTGACCAGCGTGGTGAAGTATGGTCAGTACACATTGACCAGGGTGGTGAAGTATGGTCAGTACACATTGACCAGCGTGGTGAAGTATGGTCAGTACACATTGAACAGCGTGGTGAAGTATGGTCAGTTCACATTGACCAGAGTGGTGAAGTATGGTCAGGTCACATTGACCAGGGTGGTGAAGTATGGTCAGTACACATTGACCAGCGTGGTGAAGTATGGTCAGTACACATTGACCAGGGTGGTGAAGTATGGTCAGTCTACATTGACCAGCATGGTGAAGTATGGTCAGTACACATTGACCAGAGTGGTGAAGTATGGTCAGTCCACATTGACCAGCGTGGTGAAGTATGGTCAGTCCACATTGACCAGGGTGGTGAAGTATGGTCAGTCCACATTGACCAGGGTGGTGATGTATGGTCAGTACACATTGACTAGGGTGGTGAAGTATGGTCAGTGCACATTGACCAGGGTGGTGAAGTATGGTCAGTACACATTGACCAGCGTGGTGAAGTATGGTCAGTACACATTGACCAGCGTGGTGAAGTATGGTCAGTACACATTGACCAGGGTGGTGAAGTATGGTCAGTACACATTGACCAGGGTGGTGAAGTATGGTCAGTACACATTGACCAGCGTGGTGAAGTATGGTCAGGTCACATTGACCAGCGTGGTGAAGTATGGTCAGTACACATTGACCAGCGTGGTGAAGTATGGTCAGTACACATTGAACAGCGTGGTGAAGTATGGTCAGGTCACATTGACCAGCGTGGTGAAGTATGGTCAGTACACATTGACCAGGGTGGTGAAGTATGGTCAGTACACATTGACCAGCGTGGTGAAGTATGGTCAGTACACATTGAACAGCGTGGTGAAGTATGGTCAGTTCACATTGACCAGAGTGGTGAAGTATGGTCAGTACACATTGACCAGGGTGGTGAAGTATGGTCAGTACACATTGACCAGCGTGGTGAAGTATGGTCAGGTCACATTGACCAGCGTGGTGAAGTATGGTCAGTACACATTGACCAGCGTGTTGAAGTATGGTCAGTACACATTCACCAGAGTGGTGAAGTATGGTCAGTACACATTGACCAGGGTGGTGAAGTATGGTCAGTACACATTGACCAGGGTGGTGAAGTATGGTCAGTACACATTGACCAGGGTGGTGAAGTATGGTCAGTACACATCGACCAGGGTGGTGAAGTATGGTCAGTACACATTGACCAGCGTGGTGAAGTATGGTCAGTCCACATTGACCAGAGTGGTGAAGTATGGTCAGGTCACATTGACCAGGGTGGTGAAGTATGGTCAGTACACATTGACCAGAGTGGTGAAGTATGGTCAGGTCACATTGACCAGGGTGGTGAAGTATGGTCAGTACACATTGACCAGCGTGGTGAAGTATGGTCAGTACACATTGACCAGGGTGGTGAAGTATGGTCAGTCTACATTGACCAGCGTGGTGGAGTATGGTCAGTAAACATTGACCAGAGTGGTGAAGTATGGTCAGTCCACATTGACCAGCGTGGTGAAGTATGTTCAGTCCACATTGACCAGGGTGGTGAAGTATGGTCAGTCCACATTGACCAGGGTGGTGAAGTATGGTCAGTACACATTGACTAGGGTGGTGAAGTATGGTCAGTACACATTGACCAGGGTGGTGAAGTATGGTCAGTACACATTGACCAGCGTGGTGAAGTATGGTCAGTACACATTGACCAGCGTGGTGAAGTATGGTCAGTACACATTGACCAGCGTGGTGAAGTATGGTCAGTACACATTGACCAGGGTGGTGAAGTATGGTCAGTACACATTGACCAGGGTGGTGAAGTATGGTCAGTACACATTGACCAGCGTGGTGAAGTATGGTCAGGTCACATTGACCAGCGTGGTGAAGTATGGTCAGTACACATTGACCAGCGTGGTGAAGTATGGTCAGTACACATTGAACAGCGTGGTGAAGTATGGTCAGGTCACATTGACCAGCGTGGTGAAGTATGGTCAGTACACATTGACCAGGGTGGTGAAGTATGGTCAGGTCACATTGACCAGCGTGGTGAAGTATGGTCAGTACACATTGACCAGAGTGGTGAAGTATGGTCAGTACACATTGACCAGGGTGGTGAAGTATGGTCAGTACACATTGACCAGGGTGGTGAAGTATGGTCAGTATACATTGACCAGGGTGGTGAAGTATGGTCAGTACACATCGACCAGGGTGGTGAAGTATGGTCAGTACACATTGACCAGCGTGGTGAAGTATGGTCAGTCCACATTGACCAGAGTGGTGAAGTATGGTCAGTTCACATTGACCAGCGTGGTGAAGTATGGTCAGGTCACATTGACCAGCGTGGTGAAGTATGGTCAGTACACATTGACCAGCGTGGTGAAGTATGGTCAGGTCACATTGACCAGCGTGGTGAAGTATGGTCAGTACACATTGACCAGAGTGGTGAAGTATGGTCAGTACACATTGACCAGCGTGGCGAAGTATGGTCAGTACACATTGACCAGCGTGGTGAAGTATGGTCAGTACACATTGACCAGAGTGGTGAAGTATGGTCAGTCCACATTGACCAGCGTGGTGAAGTATGGTCAGTACACATTGACCAGCGTGGTGAAGTATGGTCAGTACACATTGACCAGGGTGGTGAAGTATGGTCAGTACACATTGACCAGCGTGGTGAAGTATGGTCAGTACACATTGACCAGCGTGGTGAAGTATGGTCAGGTCACATTGACCAGCGTGGTGAAGTATGGTCAGTACACATTGACCAGCGTGGTGAAGTATGGTCAGTACACATTGAACAGCGTGGTGAAGTATGGTCAGTTCACATTGACCAGAGTGGTGAAGTATGGTCAGTACACATTGACCAGGGTGGTGAAGTATGGTCAGTACACATTGACCAGCGTGGTGAAGTATGGTCAGGTCACATTGACCAGCGTGGTGAAGTATGGTCAGTACACATTGACCAGCGTGGTGAAGTATGGTCAGTACACATTGACCAGAGTGGTGAAGTATAGTCAGTACACATTGACCAGCGTGGTGAAGTATGGTCAGTACACGTTGACCAGCGTGGTGAAGTATGGTCAGTACACATTGACCAGAGTGGTGAAGTATGGTCAGTACACATTGACCAGGGTGGTGAAGTATGGTCAGTACACATTGACCAGCGTGGTGAAGTATGGTCAGTCCACATTGACCAGAGTGGTGAAGTATGGTCAGGTCACATTGACCAGGGTGGTGAAGTATGGTCAGTACACATTGACCAGAGTGGTGAAGTATGGTCAGGTCACATTGACCAGGGTGGTGAAGTATGGTCAGTACACATTGACCAGCGTGGTGAAGTATGGTCAGTACACATTGACCAGGGTGGTGAAGTATGGTCAGTCTACATTGACCAGCATGGTGAAGTATGGGCAGTACACATTCACCAGAGTGGTGAAGTATGGTCAGTCCACATTGACCAGCGTGGTGAAGTATGGTCAGTCCACATTGACCAGGGTGGTGAAGTATGGTCAGTCCACATTGACCAGGGTGGTGAAGTATGGTCAGTACACATTGACTAGGGTGGTGAAGTATGGTCAGTACACATTGACCAGGGTGGTGAAGTATGGTCAGTACACATTGACCAGCGTGGTGAAGTATGGTCAGGTCACATTGACCAGCGTGGTGAAGTATGGTCAGTACACATTGACCAGCGTGGTGAAGTATGGTCAGTACACATTGAACAGCGTGGTGAAGTATGGTCAGGTCACATTGACCAGCGTGGTGAAGTATGGTCAGTACACATTGACCAGGGTGGTGAAGTATGGTCAGGTCACATTGACCAGCGTGGTGAAGTATGGTCAGTACACATTGACCAGAGTGGTGAAGTATGGTCAGTACACATTGACCAGGGTGGTGAAGTATGGTCAGTACACATTGACCAGGGTGGTGAAGTATGGTCAGTATACATTGACCAGGGTGGTGAAGTATGGTCAGTACACATCGACCAGGGTGGTGAAGTATGGTCAGTACACATTGACCAGCGTGGTGAAGTATGGTCAGTCCACATTGACCAGAGTGGTGAAGTATGGTCAGTTCACATTGACCAGCGTGGTGAAGTATGGTCAGGTCACATTGACCAGCGTGGTGAAGTATGGTCAGTACACATTGACCAGCGTGGTGAAGTATGGTCAGGTCACATTGACCAGCGTGGTGAAGTATGGTCAGTACACATTGACCAGAGTGGCGAAGTATGGTCAGTACACATTGACCAGCGTGGCGAAGTATGGTCAGTACACATTGACCAGCGTGGTGAAGTATGGTCAGTACACATTGACCAGAGTGGTGAAGTATGGTCAGTCCACATTGACCAGCGTGGTGAAGTATGGTCAGTACACATTGACCAGCGTGGTGAAGTATGGTCAGTACACATTGACCAGGGTGGTGAAGTATGGTCAGTACACATTGACCAGCGTGGTGAAGTATGGTCAGTACACATTGACCAGCGTGGTGAAGTATGGTCAGGTCACATTGACCAGCGTGGTGAAGTATGGTCAGTACACATTGACCAGCGTGGTGAAGTATGGTCAGTACACATTGAACAGCGTGGTGAAGTATGGTCAGTTCACATTGACCAGAGTGGTGAAGTATGGTCAGTACACATTGACCAGGGTGGTGAAGTATGGTCAGTACACATTGACCAGCGTGGTGAAGTATGGTCAGGTCACATTGACCAGCGTGGTGAAGTATGGTCAGTACACATTGACCAGCGTGGTGAAGTATGGTCAGTACACATTGACCAGAGTGGTGAAGTATAGTCAGTACACATTGACCAGCGTGGTGAAGTATGGTCAGTACACGTTGACCAGCGTGGTGAAGTATGGTCAGTACACATTGACCAGAGTGGTGAAGTATGGTCAGTACACATTGACCAGGGTGGTGAAGTATGGTCAGTACACATTGACCAGCGTGGTGAAGTATGGTCAGTCCACATTGACCAGAGTGGTGAAGTATGGTCAGGTCACATTGACCAGGGTGGTGAAGTATGGTCAGTACACATTGACCAGAGTGGTGAAGTATGGTCAGGTCACATTGACCAGGGTGGTGAAGTATGGTCAGTACACATTGACCAGCGTGGTGAAGTATGGTCAGTACACATTGACCAGGGTGGTGAAGTATGGTCAGTCTACATTGACCAGCATGGTGAAGTATGGTCAGTACACATTGACCAGAGTGGTGAAGTATGGTCAGTCCACATTGACCAGCGTGGTGAAGTATGGTCAGTCCACATTGACCAGGGTGGTGAAGTATGGTCAGTCCACATTGACCAGGGTGGTGAAGTATGGTCAGTACACATTGACTAGGGTGGTGAAGTATGGTCAGTACACATTGACCAGGGTGGTGAAGTATGGTCAGTACACATTGACCAGCGTGGTGAAGTATGGTCAGTACACATTGACCAGCATGGTGAAGTATGGTCAGTACACATTGACCAGGGTGGTGAAGTATGGTCAGTACACATTGACCAGCGGGGTGAAGTATGGTCAGGTCACATTGACCAGCGTGGTGAAGTATGGTCAGTACACATTGACCAGCGTGGTGAAGTATGGTCAGTACACATTGAACAGCGTGGTGAAGTATGGTCAGGTCACATTGACCAGCGTGGTGAAGTATGGTCAGTACACATTGACCAGGGTGGTGAAGTATGGTCAGTACACATTGACCAGCGTGGTGAAGTATGGTCAGTACACATTGAACAGCGTGGTGAAGTATGGTCAGTTCACATTGACCAGAGTGGTGAAGTATGGTCAGTACACATTGACCAGGGTGGTGAAGTATGGTCAGTACACATTGACCAGCGTGGTGAAGTATGGTCAGGTCACATTGACCAGCGTGGTGAAGTATGGTCAGTACACATTGACCAGCGTGGTGAAGTATGGTCAGTACACATTGACCAGAGTGGTGAAGTATGGTCAGTACACATTGACCAGGGTGGTGAAGTATGGTCAGTACACATTGACCAGGGTGGTGAAGTATGGTCAGTACACATTGACCAGGGTGGTGAAGTATGGTCAGTACACATCGACCAGGGTGGTGAAGTATGGTCAGTACACATTGACCAGCGTGGTGAAGTATGGTCAGTCCACATTGACCAGAGTGGTGAAGTATGGTCAGGTCACATTGACCAGGGTGGTGAAGTATGGTCAGTACACATTGACCAGAGTGGTGAAGTATGGTCAGGTCACATTGACCAGGGTGGTGAAGTATGGTCAGTACACATTGACCAGCGTGGTGAAGTATGGTCAGTACACATTGACCAGGGTGGTGAAGTATGGTCAGTCTACATTGACCAGCATGGTGGAGTATGGTCAGTACACATTGACCAGAGTGGTGAAGTATGGTCAGTCCACATTGACCAGCGTGGTGAAGTATGGTCAGTCCACATTGACCAGGGTGGTGAAGTATGGTCAGTCCACATTGACCAGGGTGGTGAAGTATGGTCAGTACACATTGACTAGGGTGGTGAAGTATGGTCAGTACACATTGACCAGGGTGGTGAAGTATCGTCAGTACACATTGACCAGCGTGGTGAAGTATGGTCAGTACACATTGACCAGCGTGGTGAAGTATGGTCAGTACACATTGACCAGGGTGGTGAAGTATGGTCAGTACACATTGACCAGGGTGGTGAAGTATGGTCAGTACACATTGACCAGCGTGGTGAAGTATGGTCAGGTCACATTGACCAGCGTGGTGAAGTATGGTCAGTACACATTGACCAGCGTGGTGAAGTATGGTCAGTACACATTGAACAGCGTGGTGAAGTATGGTCAGGTCACATTGACCAGCGTGGTGAAGTATGGTCAGTACACATTGACCAGGGTGGTGAAGTATGGTCAGGTCACATTGACCAGGGTGGTGAAGTATGGTCAGTATACATTGACCAGGGTGGTGAAGTATGGTCAGTACACATCGACCAGGGTGGTGAAGTATGGTCAGTACACATTGACCAGCGTGGTGAAGTATGGTCAGTCCACATTGACCAGAGTGGTGAAGTATGGTCAGTTCACATTGACCAGCGTGGTGAAGTATGGTCAGGTCACATTGACCAGCGTGGTGAAGTATGGTCAGTACACATTGACCAGCGTGGTGAAGTATGGTCAGGTCACATTGACCAGCGTGGTGAAGTATGGTCAGTACACATTGACCAGAGTGGTGAAGTATGGTCAGTACACATTGACCAGCGTGGCGAAGTATGGTCAGTACACATTGACCAGCGTGGTGAAGTATGGTCAGTACACATTGACCAGAGTCGTGAAGTATGGTCAGTCCACATTGACCAGCGTGGTGAAGTATGGTCAGTACACATTGACCAGCGTGGTGAAGTATGGTCAGTACACATTGACCAGCGTGGTGAAGTATGGTCAGTACACATTGACCAGCGTGGTGAAGTATGGTCAGTACACATTGACCAGCGTGGTGAAGTATGGTCAGTACACATTGACCAGAGTGGTGAAGTATGGTCAGTACACATTGACCAGGGTGGTGAAGTATGGTCAGTCCACATTGACCAGCGTGGTGAAGTATGGTCAGTACACATTGACCAGGGTGGTGAAGTATGGTCAGTTCACATTGACCAGTGTGGTGAAGTATGGTCAGTACACATTGACCAGCCTGGTGAAGTATGGTCAGTACACATTGATCAGCGTGGTGAAGTATGGTCAGGTCACATTGACCAGAGTGGTGAAGTATGGTCAGTACACATTGACCAGAGTGGTGAAGTATGGTCAGTACACATTGACCAGAGTGGTGAAGTATGGTCAGTACACATTGACCAGGGTGGTGAAGTATGGTCAGTACACATTGACCAGAGTGGTGAAGTCCGGACTCGGACTACAATTAAATTTGATTATATTTTTATAATATTAAATAAATAATAATAAATGATAAATAATAATAAATGATAAATAAAAATAATCAAATTTGATTATTGTAAAAGCATTATAAATAAATAAAAAATCCAATAATCTAATTTTATTACTTTTAAATAAGAATAAATAAAAACCACATTTTATTATTTTTAAAATAAGATTAAATAAATAAAAAACATACGTTAAAATAATAAAATTTGATTGTTTTAAATAATAAAGAAATATACATTATAAGTTAAAATAATCAAATTGGATTATTTTTAAATAATAATGATTAAATAATAAAATAATTGGCCTATTTCGATCACTTTTACATAATAAATAAAGGCAGAAATATTTAATTAATAATTTAGCCTTTCTTTATAACCACAAATAATCACATTTGATTATTTTAAATAATAAGTAAATAAAATTTCGTTTAAAATGTAACTAATCAAATTTGATTATATTTAAATAAGAATAAATAAATAAAAATAATGAAATCTGATTATTATATGAATTAAAAAAAGAGGGATGACATTGTCATCCTCTCAGCCGACAAGGTCAATGCCACTGTCATCATGGATAAAATAGAATATAACAACAAAATTAAAGAATTACTCAATGATGGTAGCTATACAAAAATAAAAAGAGATCCCACCAACAGCCTCGTCATACAAACCAAAATCATTTCTGATTCAACCACATTAATTGATCAAACCAAACAGTTCTCGTTGAAACCTTCTGCTGCCAGGCCACCAAGATTATACGGCTTACCAAAAATACATGAAGTAGCACCCTTCGTCCCATCGTCTCTACTACAGTGAGGGAAAAAAAGTATTTGATCCCCCGCTGATTTTGTACGTTTGCCCACTGACTCAACACTGCCCATAGACTCAACACTGCACCATAGACTCAACACTGCACCACCATAGACTCAACACTGTACCATAGACTCAGCACTGCACCATAGACTCAACACCGCACCATAGACTCAACACTGCCCATAGACTCAACACTGCACCATAGACTCAACACTGCACCATAGACTCAACACTGCACCATAGACTCAACACTGCACCATAGATTCAACACTGCCCATAGACTCAACACTGCCCATAGACTCAACACTGCCCATATACTCAACACTGCACCATAGACTCAACACTGCACCATAGACTCAGCACTGCACCATAGACTCAGCACTGCACCATAGACTCAACACTACACCATAGACTCAACACTACACCATAGACTCAGCACTGCACCATAGACTCAGCACTGCACCATAGACTCAACACTGCACAATAGACTCAGCACTGTACCATAGACTCAGCACTGCACCATAGACTCAGCACTGCACCATAGACTCAACACTGCACCATAGACTCAGCACTGCACCATAGACTCAGCACTGTACCATAGACTCAACACTGCACCATAGACTCAACACTGCACCATAGACTCAACACTGCCCATAGACTCAACACTGCACCATAGACTCAACACCGCACCATAGACTTAACACTGCCCACTGACTCAACACTGCACCATAGACTCAACACTGCCCATAGACTCAGCACTGCACCATAGACTCAGCACTGCACCATAGACTCAACACTGCACCATAGACTCAACACCGCACCATAGACTCAACACTGCCCACTGACTCAACACTGCACCATAGACTCAGCACTACACCATAGACTCAACACTGCCCATAGGGGGATCCCTGCCTAGGGGTGTGAGGGGTCAAGGGGATCCCTGCCTAGGGGGTGTGAGGGGTCAAGGGGATCCCTGCCTAGGGGGTGTGAGGGGTCAAGGGGATCCCTGCCTAGGGGGTGTGAGGGGTCAAGGGGATCCCTGCCTAGGGGGTGTGAGGGGTTTTACTGGCACGAAGTTTTCGCCGAGGCTTCGCGGTCCGCCCCTCTAGGCCGCTGTAACTTTATTGACACCACGCGGTTCCTGTAACTTTATTGACACCACGTGGTGTCTGTAACTTTATTGACACCACGTGTGTCACTGTGTGTCGCTGTGTCACTGTGTACACTGTGTGTGTGTACACTGTGTCACTGTGTGTGTGTACACTGTGTGTGTACACTGTGTGTGTGTACACTGTGTGTGTGTACTGTGTGTCACTGTGTGTACACTGTGTGATGTACTGTGTGTCACTGTGTGTGTGTCGCTGTGTGTCACTGTGTGTGGGGAGCGATAGTGTAGCGGTTAGCGCGCTGCGCTATGAACCTGGCGACCCGGGTTCGATACCCGCTCACGGCCAACACCAGTGACGATTATCTGAACCGGTCCCGGGCTTCCCCTAGGTCGACTCAGCCTAAAATGAGTACCTGGTGCGGTGTGTAAACATTGCCACTAGGGAGACAAAGGCGGTCGGGCGTGGTGCTGGCCACCCACCCCCTCGTGTACCGTTCAGGCCTTCATAGGTGCTCGCTAACAGCACTTGCCCCTACAGTCTAAGGCTATATGGGGGATCTTCAGCAGTTTCTATTGCTGTGGTTGTCCCACCTGATGACGATTGCTTGTGTTGTGATCTAAACGCCGTGATCTGTTATGTTTCTACCCACGTGGTGACTTTACCGAAATAACTCAAGAGTGTGGATTCCTGCAGTCACGACAGCTTCGAATCAAGATTACCTACAAACAACACAACTGAGATGACGAAAAAAGTATTTGATCCCCCGCTGATTTTGTACGTTTGCCCACTGACTCAACACTGCCCATAGACTCAACACTGCACCATAGACTCAACACTGCACCACCATAGACTCAACACTGTACCATAGACTCAGCACTGCACCATAGACTCAACACCGCACCATAGACTCAACACTGCCCATAGACTCAACACTGCACCATAGACTCAACACTGCACCATAGACTCAACACTGCACCATAGACTCAACACTGCACCATAGATTCAACACTGCCCATAGACTCAACACTGCCCATAGACTCAACACTGCCCATATACTCAACACTGCACCATAGACTCAACACTGCACCATAGACTCAGCACTGCACCATAGACTCAGCACTGCACCATAGACTCAACACTACACCATAGACTCAGCACTGCACCATAGACTCAGCACTGCACCATAGACTCAACACTGCACAATAGACTCAGCACTGTACCATAGACTCAGCACTGCACCATAGACTCAGCACTGCACCATAGACTCAACACTGCACCATAGACTCAGCACTGCACCATAGACTCAGCACTGTACCATAGACTCAACACTGCACCATAGACTCAACACTGCACCATAGACTCAACACTGCCCATAGACTCAACACTGCACCATAGACTCAACACCGCACCATAGACTTAACACTGCCCACTGACTCAACACTGCACCATAGACTCAACACTGCCCATAGACTCAGCACTGCACCATAGACTCAGCACTGCACCATAGACTCAACACTGCACCATAGACTCAACACCGCACCATAGACTCAACACTGCCCACTGACTCAACACTGCACCATAGACTCAGCACTACACCATAGACTCAACACTGCCCATAGGGGGATCCCTGCCTAGGGGTGTGAGGGGTCAAGGGGATCCCTGCCTAGGGGGTGTGAGGGGTCAAGGGGATCCCTGCCTAGGGGGTGTGAGGGGTCAAGGGGATCCCTGCCTAGGGGGTGTGAGGGGTCAAGGGGATCCCTGCCTAGGGGGTGTGAGGGGTCAAGGGGATCCCTGCCTAGGGGGTGTGAGGGGTCAAGGGGATCCCTGCCTAGGGGGTGTGAGGGGTCAAGGGGATCCCTGCCTAGGGGGTGTGAGGGGTTTTACTGGCACGAAGTTTTCGCCGAGGCTTCGCGGTCCGCCCCTCTAGGCCGCTGTAACTTTATTGACACCACGCGGTTCCTGTAACTTTATTGACACCACGTGGTGTCTGTAACTTTATTGACACCACGTGTGTCACTGTGTGTCGCTGTGTCACTGTGTACACTGTGTGTGTGTACACTGTGTCACTGTGTGTGTGTACACTGTGTGTGTACACTGTGTGTGTGTACACTGTGTGTGTGTACTGTGTCACTGTGTGTCACTGTGTGTACACTGTGTGATGTACTGTGTGTCACTGTGTGTGTGTCGCTGTGTGTCACTGTGTGTGGGGAGCGATAGTGTAGCGGTTAGCGCGCTGCGCTATGAACCTGGCGACCCGGGTTCGATTCCCGCTCACGGCCAACACCAGTGACGATTATCTGAACCGGTCCCGGGCTTCCCCTAGGTCGACTCAGCCTAAAATGAGTACCTGGTGCGGTGTGTAAACATTGCCACTAGGGAGACAAAGGCGGTCGGGCGTGGTGCTGGCCACCCACCCCCTCGTGTACCGTTCAGGCCTTCATAGGTGCTCGCTAACAGCACTTGCCCCTACAGTCTAAGGCTATATGGGGGATCTTTGTATCTTTGTTTTTGTCACTGTGTGTGTCGCTGTGTCACTGTTTGTGTACACTGTGTGTGTACACTGTGTGTGTATACACTGTGTGTGTATACACTGTGTGTGTGTACACTGTGTTTGTGTACACTGTGTGTGTGTACACTGTGTGTGTGTACACTGTGTGTGTACACTGTGTATGTGTACACACTGTGTGTGTGTACACTGTGTGTGTACACTGTGTGTGTGTACTGTGTGTACACTGTGTGTGTGTATACACTGTGTGTGTGTACACTGTTTGTGTCCGCATTGAACCGAACCCCCGGCAAGGCCATCCACTTAACGTTGAGAGAAAATTCACACGAAATGTCCTTTTCAACGAAGTCTTCCAGATGTAAATTGATACAAGCTTTTAATGAAGAAATAAAATCATCTAATTCAAAACACAACACAATTCAAAGATGCTTCATTTTAAAACTTCAAAACGGAGCATGGGGTACTTGCGTGAATGCGTCCTTCGTGTGCAAATGTTGTGACTTTCCTGGCCTGAAGGCCGTCAATGTGTTGGACCCTTATTGGTGCACAGCGTCTCAACAACAGCAGTGGGGTTTGCTTCAACCGATAGGTACGAACATCCAGACGTCAATCAGCAAGGAGCATTTATAGTCCTAGCTAGACAAAATCTACGTCAACACGTAAGACAAAACTACAATTCGTGTTGTAGAGAATGTACCTCCTCCTATACGTGTAACTTTTAAGTGGTATGCCTTGTAACTGATAAATGATCCGAGCGTGCTCCCTATTTCAAAGACAATGAGTTGCTCCAGAGGCAGACGCTTTGTGAAACACAAAAGTACCCTTTGACCTGTATCACAAGAACAACGGGTCTCACCCGAGTTATCTGTACAGGTTACTTTCAAACACACACACACACTTTGTCCTAACATCACTTATTCAATGTTTGACCCTCAGATAAAATGTTACATTTACGCGCACAATCAGACAAGTATTAATTCTAAATTATTGACGGGCATATTAACAACATTGAATTACTGCAGCGAAATTGACTGCATCACGTTAAATCGTATTAACAAGAAGTTATTTTACAAATACGCACCGTCTACTTAACAGTGTATGTACAACGTACTATTGTTGCGTCATTCAAAACGAGTAGGCCGTTGCATGCTGGCGTCTGGGTCAAAATGTATCAAATTCTAAACATTACGCTACAAATAATAGATCACGGCGTTTCGATGGCAACACAAGCAATCGTCATCAGGTGGGACAAGCACAGCAGCAAGAAGAAGAAACTGCTGGAGTAGGCGCCTACTACTTCAGCAGTTTCTATTGCTGTGGTTGTCCCACCTGATGACGATTGCTTGTGTTGTGATCTAAACGCCGTGATCTGTTATGTTTCTACCCACGTGGTGACTTTACCGAAATAACTCAAGAGTGTGGATTCCTGCAGTCACGACAGCTTCGAATCAAGATTACCTACAAACAACACAACTGAGATGACGCATCAATCATCGCCCCCTACTGACAGGCTCTTGTCCACATGCAGGCCGGTGCAGGGCCACCACCTTGTACCACACAGGGGCAGCTGCTACTTGGGGATGCTCTTCGAGTGTTTCAGACGAGGTACGACACGAAACTTTGAGTTGCTGAGGCGATAAAGCAAGCACCGTGTAAATGCAATTGTTATAACATAGTGAATGCTTGGGAGCTTATTGTCTCTCGCTCCTGGTTACAGATCTACCCAACCCATGGGCCCACAAAGTGTTCAACTTCACGTTCTTGTCATTAAAGGCCCGTGACAAAGGTGCATCTATTGTAGCGACATCGTCTCTGGCTTACACATCTACCGGGTCTCCACTTGACTTTGGATTGTCAAGGAGGAAGTCCACCCACACCTCCACTTCCACAAACTGCTGGGAGTTGCCTCGCTCTGCCTCAGTCAGAATTCTCCTCCTGCTTTACGTTGCCTCCATCGATGTGAAGGTCCCATTTTGGAGTTGAATCTTCATCTTCACATTTCACCTTCACTTCTTCGCTCTTCACCATCACTTCTTCACATTTCACCTTCACCTCTTCATATTTCACCTCGATACCTTTAAAAGTGTCCAAGCTGGGATTTTTTTCCAGTTCATGTTTCATGAGGGATGGGCTCATTGCGGCACTTTGACTTTCACAAGCTGATTTCAGACTCCACTCCTTGTGGATCTTCTGATGCTTCTGTGTTCTCTGGTGTACTTGAAGATTTGATGAATGTGCAAATGCCTTCCCACACACACTGCACTTAAAGGGTTTCTCTCCCGTGTGTACTCTGGTGTTTTTTAAGAGCAGATGACTGTGAAAATGCCTTCCCACACACACTGCACTTGAAGGCTTTCTCTCCCGTGTGTGTTCTCCGGTGTGATTTAAGACCAGATGACTGTGAAAATGCCTTCCCACACACACTGCATTCGAAGGGTTTCTCTCCCGTGTGTGTTCTCTGGTGTTTTTTAAGAGCAGATGACCGTGAAAATGCCTTCACACACACACTGCACTTGAAGGGTTTCTCTCCCGTGTGTGTTCTGTGGTGTTTTATAAGAGTAGATGAATCTGAAAATGTCTTCCCACACACAGTGCACCTGAAGGGTTTCTCTCCCGTGTGTGTTCTCTGGTGTGTTTTAAGAGCAGATGAATCAGAAAATGTCTTCCCACACACACTGCACCTGAAGGGTTTCTCTCCTGTATGTGTTCTCTGGTGTGTTTTAAGAGCAGATGACCGTGAAAATGCCTTCACACACACACTGCACTTGAAGGGTTTCTCTCCCGTGTGTGTTCTCTGGTGTTTTTTAAGAGTAGATAAATCTGAAAATTTCTTCCCACATACAGTGCACTTGAAGGGTTTCTCTCCCGTGTGTGTTCTCTGGTGTGCTTTAAGAGCAGATGACCATGAAAATGCCGTCCCGCACACACTGCACTTGAAGGGTTTCTCTCCCGTGTGTGTTCTCTGGTGTTTTTTAATATTAGATGATTCTGGAAATGCCTTCCCACACACACTGCAAATGAAGGGTTTCTCTCCTGTGTGTGTTCTCTGGTGTGTTTTAAGAGCAAATGAATCTGAAAATGTCTTCCCACACACAGTGCACCTGAAGGGTTTCTCTCCCGTGTGTGTTCTCTGGTGTGTTTTAAGAGCAAATGAATCTGAAAATGTCTTCCCACACACACTGCACAAGAAGGGTTTCTCTCCTGTATGTGTTCTCTGGTGTGTTTTAAGAGCAGATGACCGTGAAAATGCCTTCACACACACACTGCACTTGAAGGGTTTCTCTCCCGTGTGTGTTCTGTGGTGTTTTATAAGAGTAGATGAATCTGAAAATGTCTTCCCACACACAGTGCACCTGAAGGGTTTCTCTCCCGTGTGTGTTCTCTGGTGTGTTTTAAGAGCAGATGAATCAGAAAATGTCTTCCCACACACACTGCACAAGAAGGGTTTCTCTCCTGTATGTGTTCTCTGGTGTGTTTTAAGAGCAGATGACCATGAAAATGCCGTCCCACACACACTGCACTTGAAGGGTTTCTCTCCCGTGTGTGTTCTCTGGTGTTTTTTAATATTAGATGATTCTGGAAATGCCTTCCCACACACACTGCAAATGAAGGGTTTCTCTCCTGTGTGTGTTCTCTGGTGTGTTTTAAGAGCAAATGAATCTGAAAACGTCTTCACACACATACTGCACTTGAAGGGTTTCTCTCCCGTGTGTGTTCTCTGGTGTATTTTAAGAGTCGATGAATCTGAAAATGCCTTCCCACACACAGTGCACTTGAAGGGTTTCTCTCCTGTGTGTGTTCTCTGGTGGGTCTCAAGAACTGATGGCCATGCAAATGCCTTGTCACACACAGTGCACTTAAAGGGTTTCTCTCCCGTGTGTGTTCTCTGGTGTGATATAAGACCATATGACTGTGAAAATGCCTTCCCACACACACTGCACTTGAAGGGTTTCTCTCCCGTGTGTGTTTTCTGATGTTTTTTAAGAGCAGATGACCGTGAAAATGCCTTCCCACACACACTGCACTTGAAGGGT